>NW_027499087.1:0-74136 GCF_021521415.1 Bidens hawaiensis | reverse complement strand
CAGAAGTTACACTTGGAGAATTTTGCATATAACTTCTCCTGATCCAGGAGCTTTAAAACTAACTTTAAGTGTTGCTCGTGCTCCTCTTTACTCTTCGAGTATATCAAAATATCGTCAATAAATACAATGACGAACTTGTCGAGATAGGGTTTACAGACTCGGTTCATGAGATCCATGAACACCGCTGGCGCATTTGTTAGCCCAAAAGGCATAACTAAAAATTCGTAGTGGCCGTAGCGAGTCCGAAACGCGGTTTTTGGGATATCCTCCTCTTGAATTCTAACTTGGTGGTATCCCGATCTAAGATCAATTTTTGAGAAATAGCTCGCACCTTGTAGTTGGTCGAACAAAATCATCGATTCGGGGAAGAGGATATCTATTTTTGATGGTTAATTTGTTCAATTCCCTGTAGTCAATGCACATTCGAAGGCTTCCGTCCTTCTTTTTCACAAATAGTACAGGTGCACCCCACGGGGAATAACTGGGACGTATAAACCCCTTATCCAACAATTCCTGCAACTGGTTGGATAGTTCTTGCATCTCGGACGGTGCAAGTCTGTAAGGGGCCTTAGCAACAGGGCCAGCTTGAGGTAATAAGTCGATTCTGAATTCGACTTGTTGGGTTGGCGGTAATCCAGGAAGTTCCTCTGGAAAAACTTGTGGAAATTCGCGTACCACGGAATATCGTCCACCCCGTTTTTCCTCAGAATCAGCGGCCGTCAGGCTCGCTAGATACGCCACACATCCCTGACGTATATATTTCAACACCTTGAGGTGGGATATAAATGGTATCATGGTGCCAGGATTTTTCTCCCTGCACTAATACCTCCTCGTCATCCGACACCCGGATCTTGACGGTTTTTCTTTTCACAGTTTATTTCTACCCTATTACGTGCCAACCAATCCATTCCCACTATCACGTCAAAACTACCCAATTCTACCGGTAACAAGTCAATCAGGAAGGATTGTTCGCTTAGAATAAAAGGGCAATTCCGAACAATCCGATTAACTATCATGGTTTTACCGTTAGCGACCTCTACGGTGTAGGGTTTTATGGTTTCACCAATAGGAAGGTTTGCTATCGAAAGGAATCTAACGGAGACAAAACTTCTATCGGCGCCTGTATCAAATAATACAGAAGCGTAATGATCAGAGACGAGGAAGGTACCTGTCACTACGCTGGGGTCCTGGCGCGCCTCGTTCGCTCCCATCACAAATGCCTGGCCTCGCGCCAGATTGGACGCCGATGGCTGACCCGCGAGTTGTCTCCCGTTTCCTCCCTGATTCAGTTTCGGGCAGTTCCTTTTGAAGTGATCGTGCTGCCGCATTCGTAGCAAGCACGGCTAGTGGTCACCATCTGGTTTCCTTGCGGGTTCTGCTGTCGGGCTGGTTGAGTTCTAAATGGTTGCGCCCGAATAGGTTGCGGTTGACGGTTCAGGTTGTTCAGATTTGTCTTACAATTTGGTGCGTAGTGTCCAACCCTGCCACACCGGTGGCACACCACCTCCTTGCACACGCCACTATGGTGGTAACCACATTTCCCACATTTAGGAAACGTTCCCCTCTGCGGTTCTTGCCTTCCGCCCGAACTAGTCATGGCATAGCTCTGGGCAGCGGGCCTAGCTCGTTTACCTTGCTGTTTCTCTCGGATCCTATTGTCATAACGTACCTCGCTTTCCCCCAGCCGACTCTCCCGTCGTCTTTATCGATCCGCTCCTTAAGAAATCATACGTGACAATACCAGCCTGTGTCACTGCACCCTCATACGTCTGGTGCCCCTCCCGCGTTAACTATACTCCTCACTACTGGAGTAAGTCCCCAAATATAACGTTCCACCCTCTTTGACTCTGGGGTGACCAACCACGGCACTAATCGTGACAGTCTCATTAAACCGGTTGGTATATCCCAAGTGGTCCGCCCCATGCATCTCTAGGTTCCACAACTCATGTTCCAGTTTCTGCAATTCATTCTTTGGGCAGAAATGTTTCAAAACAAGATCCTTAAGCTCTGCCCAGGTCATGCGGTTTGTCGCCGCACCTGACCTCAGAGTCTGTACTATGGTGTTCCACCATGTCAAGGCATGGTCTGTGAACGTACAGGTGGCGTACTTAACGACACAATCCTCGGGGACAGTTGCTGATATTTACCACTGACTCTATTTTCTCTAACCATTTCACTAACCCATTCGGTCCTTCCGACCCGTTAAATTCTAAAGGCTTGCATAACATAAAGTCCTTGATTGAACAACCCCTGGATGGTCCAGTGCGGTTGGTCCTCTACGGTAGGTATAGGGCCATTACTGTCTGTTGCGACCACCGTAGGCGGTGCGTCATTACTCGGAATCGTGTTATCAGTAGGTGGAGGATTAGCATTATGTTCCCCGCCATCATTTATGGGCGTTTGATTGCTCGGAAGGGGTTGGATTGGTTGAGTTATTAATACTGGCGGCGATGCGCGATACTATATCCGGTATCGCCGCCTCCAACTGTTGAGCAATCAAACGGCTCACATCTACTTCCGATATTTTCGTTGATCGTTTCGGTGCCATTCTACACAATCATCAAAGAAATATATATAATCAATACCATCTCAAAACATAAAACACAATACATATTTCATTCATTAGTAAACATTGATTTCATATTACACAAACATCAGTTTACATACTTTCAGTCAACATTAACATAACTAATTTTATTACAAGGGCCCTATGTCGGTATCATCTCGACATAACCCGTAAAGGGGTCAGTGCTTGAATGATACCCAAAAGTATCTATAGTGATATGCCCTACAAGAGACCCACCCTAGGGGCCAGTGGTTGTATCATAACTAACCAAGATTCACTCCGTGTTAGTATCACCACTAACTACTTACACAGAGTATCAAAAAGCGGTTCAAGATTCTACCATCCAACACATCTACACATGGTGGTAAACTAACCCCACCAACACCGCCAGCCAGCACCACCAACACCGCCACCATAACCCGCATTCGGGTTTCCATCTGGTCGATTCAACCAGTGGGAGTATGAGCACTCCCTTTTTAACTGGTTAATAGCATACTGGTGGTCCAGTATGCTGTCCCCGAGGTACGCCCCGCCTCTGTACCCCCACGACCAGGGCGGCAGAGTGCTCGTTCACACTGCTCGGTGAGAACACGTAGCCAAGCCGCCAAGTCCCGCTCCTGCCTTGGCAGACCCCACACAGGTAGGGTTGCAGGCTCGGGTTGGGGGCTGGAAGACTCGCCCCTGTGGTATGTGGATCTGGGTGGGGTAACAGTGGGCGGAACATACGGGGCACTGATCCGCGCCGTGAGGCGGGGACCGTGTCTGGGGGGAATCGGGGCGGTCTGTGGTGCGGGCGGGGTAGGAGACCTGGTAACCCTAGCAGGGGAGGGTAAACTAGCACTCCTAGCTGGGGTGGTCTGTCTAGAAGTACTATGACTAGCCTCCGAAGGCTCGGAGCTGGGTGCTACACTTGGGCTTCCAGAGGCCCCGGTACTGACCTCTTCCGGGTCCTCTTCCGTCGACACACTAGGTGTTCTTGCCATTTTTACCTGCACACAAGTTAACAAACATATAGTCCCTTTTTCATAGTGTAATTCATAATTAAATTAATCATGCACTTACTTATACAATTTTGCCACATAATAATATTATTATACATTTACACATATGTTGCCAATTTTACCTATTTAAGTCCCCCGTGACTTCCCCTGAATTCCCTCGTGCAGACAAGTCTGTTATTATGTTCCGGACCATAATAACCTACTTGTCCATCCAAGTTCATCCCGATCTCGTCACAATATATTATTATTTGATATTCAGATCCTATAATACTTGAGCTACTGGTTATATTTTAGGTATCTTTTTTCAGACATCCTAATTCTTTATAACCAATGGCTCTGATACCAAGTTCTGTAACACCCCGTAACCGCAGCGGAAAACGTACACGGGATGCAACAGACACATCTGATATCAACAGCATTGCTTATAAAGAAAATACCACTACATTAATTTATAACATACTTACATTGTTGCGAGTTTCATTACTGTCTAGGTGTTACACACATATTTTACCGATAAGACATTAGTAAATTCATTACAAAACATAGAGCAGCAAGCTTCCAACAGGTAGCACAGATAGTTAAGCACATATCAATCATTCCAACTTGGGCATACCTAGAAAACATGTAAAGAAAACGGGTCAACTACGAATAGTTGGTGAGTTTCACTAATTTAAATAAACACTGACAAATCATTTTAATAATCATTTATTAACAATATAATCATGCTGGGAACTATGTTACCCCAGGACATTTCCATTAACTTTCTGGGAACTATGTTACCCCAGAACAAAAATAACCCCTGGGAACTACGTCTACCCCAGAACAATAATAACCCCTGGGAACTATGTTACCCCAGAACAATAATAACCCCTGGGAACTATGTTACCCCAGAACAATAATAACCCCTGGGAACTATGTTACCCCAGAAACAATAATAACCCCTGGGAACTATGTTACCCCAGAACAATAATAACCCCTGGGAACTATGTTACCCCAGAACAATAACACATGATAAACATTTTGTATATTCTGTGCATCAGACCATATAATATATAAATGTACAAGTATTTCCATACGATCGGTATGTACTTAAATACTTAAATAAGACATGTTTTCCGCCCCGGGAAAATATAATTAAAACAATTCATTAAAAGGGGCTCGTGAAAACTCACCTTTTGTGAGTCGGTGAGTAATACAAGGAACAGCTACGTGCCTGGATCTGTAATATAATATCTAGCCGTTACTATATAATTCCCATAAAACTAAATCCGTATTAATCGGTACATCTGGGGACAATCGTTAACCCAGTACTGTACTCGATCCGGGGACAATGTTAACCCCGTGACACTCCTAAGGACTCGGATTGTGACATTGCTTAGAGTCTGACAGTCAATTTAGTTAAAGTGATGAAATTATAGCTCGGTTTGACACCCCGTTTGGCCGTGGGGCCCGTTTCCGTCATTTCGGTGCCGAAAACGGTAAAAATCGGGTAAAATTACCCAAATCATCCGAATTATTTTCGGATGATTTATTTTTACCTAATTTACTTAGATTTATGAAAATAGTCCATTTTTAAAGTTTTCGTGTACCAGTCAGCTCGCTTATGCGAACTTTGCCGGTTTACACGTTTTAAGCTTTAAAAACTTGTTTTTTATGTTCTTTTTAGTACAAATAATTACCCGATTAGTCTCGGGTCTTGAAATTTTGCACAAAACTTTATTTGACAGTAAGGAATTTTGTAAAATTTTTCCAGATTTATTTTCCTATATTTACATTTATTTATCTATTTTTAAATCTTATTAAAACACTAAATATATCAAAAATACCAAAACACTTTAGAAAAATCCCAAATTTTTCTGGGATGATCTCTATCATCCTCATAACTTCCTGGAATTTTTCCAGATTTATTTTCCTATATTTACATTTATTTATCTATTTTTAAATCTTATTAAAACACTAAATATATCAAAAATACCAAAACACTTTAGAAAAATCCCAAATTTTTCTGGGATGATCTCTATCAACCTCATAACTTTCTGGAATTTTTCCAGATTTTAAAACTTATTTTTCAAGCCATTTTCACCCAAAACCGAGCTAGAAAGCCCTAGAACTCGTTTCAACCGAAAAGCCTACTTAGACTTTTCCAACTGAGCTCAAATTTTGTGGGTGACTTTTATATGTTATAAAAAGCTTATCTTAAATTTTCCGGAATTTTTCATCATGTTTTGCTATTTTTCACTATTTTTGGCCAAAACCGAGCATTAAATTCACCAAATATTCATCTTTTATCCAAAAATTACCAAAAATTCACAGATCTCATATTTTCATGTGTAGATCATCTCTGTGAAATTTCGTGACCCGACTCTAAGCACACGAAAATCTGTCCAAATTTCATAAACACCCGAAAACCGAACTATCTTGTGTTTTCTAGCTTTAGATCGCAAGGATCTCGGTTTCTAGCCTTTGCTAGCCGCTAGATACAACACTTACAAGCACAATAACACTATACCAAGCAAACTATACCAACAATCAAACCATTTCTTTCAAAGTGTCGGTTTTTATATAAAAACAAAGGTTTTAACCGTAAAAATCCGTTCTCGGCTCTTTTTACTCATTTCTTGGACCAAGATCCCTTATATAACATGTATACATCTCTTGATCATGCAAAAGTCGGTTTCATCTCGGGTTTTCACCCATCTTTCACTTGGAAACTCATTTTAACAAGATTTTAACCGTAAAAATTCGTTATAAACTCTTTTAACTCATCACTTGGATCAAGATCCTTTGTATAACTTGTATACATCACTTGATCATGCGAGAATCGGTTTCAACTCGGGTTTTCACCCATTTTTACATTTGAAACCTCCTTTTCTCAAGATCATGAAGTTAGAAAACAAAATTCAAGCTTAAAAACATATGTTATACCTTCAAATCTTGGTTAGAACTTGGGTTTTTGGATGAACTTTGAAGGGTTTAGAGAGTTGAGAGAGTTTTGATGTGTAGAAAAAAGAAAAATGAATTGATTATGGATGTAAAGGGACCGATCGGTCCACCATATGGGTGGGGGGTGGGTCCCACAAATCCATTCTAAGCCACATATTCGGATTACGCAATCCGGATAATGTTGTGGATAATCTGGTTCAGTTCGTTTCTCGTTTAAACTCGTAATTCGGCTTAAAACAAGCCTAAAATGGTTGTTTTTCGGGTTAAAAATAAAATTTACCTAAAACTGATTTAAAAACTTTAAAAACTTAACCCATGACATTAAAACATCATATTATTAATAATTAAGCATCTTTTTCGGCTTGATTGATCGTCTCATGCTTGGTTTGGTGTTAAAGGTTTCGTTTATCGTACCGACGTACTAATAAATCGAAATCCTTTTTCTGTGCTATAATTTACTTATCCCGAAGCATTAATACCTCGTAAATATCACTAAACATTATATACTTCGTCTATAATGTAATTCCCGATTCGTTCGGGTTTTAATAACCGATCATTGATTAATTGTAATTCCAATACGATTCACTATATAATTGAGTATGATTCATACTGTGTACCATATATATTCGTATAAACGTGCTATAACTCATATAATCAATATTAAATAACACGTAAATAGTATATTCCGGCTAGGGTATACCTGAATTTGCCGGAATCGTTACAGGTTTCATGTTCAATTTTAGAATATGCATGCTTATGCTGATATGCATTCATCAGGAATAATTAGTATTGCCAAATACACTTGCTTTCTTTCTCAAATGGAACCAAAAATTCATATGGCGCTTGAAGATTCATCATTGGTCGAAGCAATGCAAAAGGAATTGCAACAGTTTATTCGACAGGGTGTATGGAATCTCATCGATAAATCTGATAAGGTTAAGAAGCTTATCCCGACTAAATGGATTTTTAAATGTAAAAAGGATGATCATGGGGTCATCGTAAGGAATAAAGCACGTTTGGTCGTGCAAGGGTTTCATCAGCAAGAAGGCGTAGATTTCTCTGAAGTGTTTGCTCCTATTTAAAGACTGAAAGCTATACACATATTTTTAGCCTATGCATGCTCATGTTCAATATGCATATAAGATAATTTAGGTGATTCTAAAGTATTTCGTGCTTATGCTGATATGCATTCATCAGGAATCATGAGTATTGCCAAATACACTTGCTTTCTTTATCAGATGGAACCGACAAGTGTTCATATGGCGCTTGAAGATTCATCATTGGTCGAAGCAATGCAAGAGGAACTGCAACAGTTTATTTGACTGGGTGTATGGAATCTCATCGATAAACCTGATAGGGTTAAGAAGCCTATCTGACTAAATGGATTTTTAAATGTAAAAAGGATGATCATGGGGTCATAATAAGGAATAAAGTGTGTTTGGTCGTGCAAGAGTTTCATCAGCAAGAAGGCGCAGATTACACCGAAGTGCATGCTCCTATTGCAAGACTAAAAGCTATACGCATATTTTAGCCTATGCCGCCTTCAAAAAAATTAAAGTATATCAAATGGAATGTCACACCCGGCCATTGGGGCCTAGACGTATGACCAATAGTTGGTATTGGTTTTGAAAATATATCAGAGTTTACTATATTGCAGCAGAAAATTCTTTAGACAAAATAATTCTTTATATAAACAGGGATTTAAATACCCTTGATAATAAAAAAAAACATTTATTTTAACATAATCATGTTTTATAAGGAGTTTAACCAAATGAGCCCACAAATCCTTCTATATATCCAGTGAGCTATCTCCGAGTTACTCTACGGTCCTTATCACCTACTACTGATTACTTGAAAATGATTAAAATAATACATCAACTAAAACCTGGTGAATAACATTAACAGACACAAAGTATTTTTATGTTGGCAAGAATCTAAAACCCGTTCAATCGTAATTGTTATTAGTATATCTACACACTCAACGGGATTGTTTCACCCGAGTGTACAACCATAGAGCACACTAGTATTTTTACTCAGATTGACTGCAGTTTTACGTATACCTAAAACTAAGTCTCTTTACTAGCCATGTTACGGACTTTCAACCGTAACACGTGTATAAACTTGGATCCAACTATATGTGCACTGATGTCCTGAATGCTATGTTGTTAGATTACCCATTAAACGTTTTGAAAACCATTCAAGCCATGTGTTTCAATTTTTAAATTATATATAAATTGCTTAACGCCTTCGCGTTAGTTTTAAAGTCAATGTACTCACCTTTGTTGTGATCAAAATTTCTTTGCTGATTTACTACATGCCCATCATGATTTTCTGTTTAATTATTTATAAATATCTTTTAAATAAAATTTAATTATTATATTTTATATTTCTTAATAGTAAAGAAACATTTATTATTATTTTTTTTAAACCTTTATATATAAAAAGCATAAATATATCTATAAAGTTTCCAAGGTTTAGGTTATAACCCTCGACTAGGATCTAAGCAATGAAGTAAAATATCTTAAACATAGCTCTTACCTTAAAATAGGTACAACGCTTAAGGACGAACGAGGAGTATTTCGACTATACATAGGGTGTTGGGGTATGAAACGTCGAAAATCTAGTGTGGCTTCGGGAGTCCAACTCAGTGGTATAAACTTAGAGGAAGTGATAGTGGTTTGGTGTTCAGGATGACACAAATGAGCAACCCATGACCGCTATTTATAGTTGTTTCTTATACCGCCGGTCGTACCGACTCTTGCCACCGTTCGTTCTTGTGATGACATATGTCCTTACATGTGACATCTGGCGACACGTGTCAATCTATTTCATTAGTCATTGGACATGTGTCAGTTTCACTAGATTAGTCATCAAACACATGTCGATTTCATCCTATTACTCATCGGGCATGTGTCGCTTCAAGAGAGTTTGATATTTTTTGTTTAGCTAAATGACTAATAGGTCCCTCAATTAAATTGACAAAATTGGTATGTAAATTTTCGTGATGTTACATCCTCTCCACCTTTGAATTAATCTCGTCCTCGAGATTGATTGAATAATTGTGGGTACTTCTTTCGCATTTCTAATTCAAGTTCCCATGTATACTCTGGACCACGCCTAGTATTCCATCGAACTTTAACGAGTGTTAATCTATTCTATTTGAGGAATTTGATTTGGCTATCCTCAAATTGGATTGGTTGGTCTACAAATTTTATACTTTCGTTTATATGTACATCTTTTAAAGGCAGTAAGAGATTCATCGGCCAAACACTTGCATAGTTTTGACACGTGAAATACATTGTTGTACTCCTTTCATCTCTTCTGGTAGTTCCACTCAATAGGCGACTAGTCCGATCTTTCCGTGAACCTTGAATGGTCCAACGAAACGAGGACTCAAGTTTCCTTTCATGCTAAAACGAACTACGCCTTTCCAAGGTGACACCTTTAGTAAGACCTTGTCAGCTTCCTGAAATTCTAATGGTCTCCGACAAACATCAGCATAACCTATCTATCTATCTCTTGCTGCTTTTAAACGTTCTCGGATATGTATCACTCTATAAGTCATATTTTGAACTATTTCAGGACCTAAAATTTGATTTTCTCCAATTTCTGACGAACACACCGGTGTTCTATATTTACGCCCGTATAACATCTCGAATGGTTCGGCTTGAATACTTGTGGGATAACTATTGTTGTAGGAGAATTCCATTATGGGTAAATGGATACCCCAGCTACCTCCAAAATCAATCACTCAAGCTCGTAGCATGTGTTCCAATGTTTGAATTTTTTCATTCACTTTGTCCATCAGTTTGTGGATGATAAGTCGTGCTTAAGTTTAAGCGCGTACCCATCTCCTTTTGGAAACTTTTCCAAAAATGGGACGTGAAACGGCTATATCTGTCAGAAATAATGGATAGCTACTACATTAGCTTTACCCTCATAATCGACTATATCACAGTTATAAACGTTTAGGGTTTCCATCCATCTTCTTTGATGCATATTAAGTTCTTTATGATCAAAGATACATTTTAAGCTTTTATGATCAGTGTGCACGATGAATTAACTCCATAGAGGTAGTGCCTCCATAATTTCAGCGCGAATATTATGGCACCTAATTCTAAATTGTGAGTTGTATAATTCTTTTCGTGTACTTTTAGTTGTCTTGAAGCATATGCTATAAGCCATGTTTCCTTGCATAAGAACACAACCCAATCCTGTGTGAGATTCATCACAATATACCACAAAGTTTTCTGTACCCTCTGCAAAGGCAGTACAGGTGCATTTTTAAGCTTTTGCCTTAGAATTTCTGCTTTTTGTTGCTTGGGTCCCCACTCGTATCTGACATTCTAACGAGTTAATGAGGTTAATGGGGCAGTTATCCAGGAGATATTCTCTATGAATCTTCTATAATAACATGCCAAACCTAAGTAACTTCTAACTTCGGTTGGCGTTTTTGGAATCTCCAGTTTAGTTTTAACTTCTAGCTTTGTTGGATCAACTTCTATGCCTTTAGCATTGACCACATGTCCAAGAAATTGTACTTCGTGGAGCCAAAATTCACATTTGGATAAATTAGCATACAATTTATCATTTCTAAGTAGTGCAAGTAAAATCCAAAGGTGAACTTTGTAATCCTCCTCTGATTTAGAATAAATAAATATATCGTCGATGAATACGATTACATATTTATCTAAATAGGGTTTACAAATTACGTTCATCATATCCATGAATGCGGTTGGAGCATTAGTAAGATTAAACGGCATAGTCGTGAACTCATAATGTCCATACCTTGTTCTAAAAGTTGTTTTGGGTATATCTTCTTTTTGTACCTTCAGTTGATGATAACTTGAACTTAAATTAATCTTCGATGAGAAACTCGCTCCTTATAGTTGATCAAACAAATCATCAAATCTTAGTAGCGGGTATCGATTTTTAATAGTTAGTTAGTTCAAGGCTCGGTAATCGATGCGCATTCTCATCGATCTGTCTTCTTCTTCACGAACAATATTGGAGATCTCCATGGTGAAAAACTTGGTCGAATGAATCCTTTCTCCAAAAGTTCATTCAACTGTTTCTTTAATTCTTGCATTTTCGTTGGTGCCAACCTATATGGTGATTTAGCAATTGGAGCCATTCCCGATAACAGGTCAATTCTAAACTCCAGTTCTCTATCTGGAGGGATTCTTGGTAGTTCCTCTAGAAATTCATCTACTAATCCTTCACCACTGGCACATCCTCGATCTATTTCTCCTTTGGCTCTTATATCACATATGCCATGAATGCTAAACATCCTTTTCTTAAACATTTTTTAGCTTTAATCATCGAGATGATACTAGCATGACCAACACTTTTGTCTCCTTCAATTTGAATCCTTTCTCCTTTTGGTGTATCAATTTATATAATCTTTTTATGGCAATGATACGAGCTTGATTATTAACTAACCAATCATTAACGAGCACTACATCAAATCCCGCTAGTGCCACAGGCAATAAGCGCACAGGATTGATATGCCTTGCCAAGGTAATTTCACCATCTTCTAATACTTCAGATATCTTGACTAGTTTTCCTTTTGCCATTTCGACTTCGTAGGTTTGTCTAACTTTACTAAGGGCTTATTTAATATGCTACTAAATTTATAATCTATAAAACTTTGGTTGGCGCCAGAATCAAATAAACCCCTAGCATACGTATTATTTATAGGAAACGTACAGGTAATAACGTCTGGTATCTCTGCTGCTTCACGGGTTTTAAGAACGAAGCTCGTGCATTTCATTTCTTTGGCATTCTATAGGGGAGAAAATAAGTAGGTGCTAGTTACTATGTCTAAACATTTACGAGACACATATCTACATTATTCTTAATAACTTTGGTTAAAGCTTATATATTTTACAAATCTCTAAATCGCTAAAACTATTGGCTCTAATACCTACCTGTTACACCCGACCATAGGGGTCTAGACGTATGACCTATATTTTGTATTGGTTTTGAAAATATATCAGAGTTTATTTTGTTGCAGCGGAAAATTCTTTTGACAAAATAATTCTTTATATAAACAAGGATTTAAATACCCTTGATGATATAAAACATTTATTTTAATATAATCATGTTTTATAAGGAGTTTAACTAAATGAGCCCACAGATCTTTCTATATACATAATAAGTTGTCTCCCAGTTACTCTACTTTCCTTATCACTTACTACTGATTACCTGAAAATGATTAAAATAATACATTAGCTAAAAGCTGGTGAATAACATTAACAGACACATAGTATGTTTATATTGGTAAGAATTTAAAACCTGTTCAATCATAATTTGTTTTAGTATATCTACACACTCAACGGGACTGTTTCACCTGAGTGTACAACCACGGAGCACACTAGTCTTTTACTCCCAGATTGACCGTAGTATTACGTATGCCTAAAACTTAGTCTTTTTACTAGCCATGTTACGGCCTTTCATTTTTAGCATGTGTATAAACTTGGATCCAGTTATACATGCACTTATGGCATGAATGTTATGTCGTCAAAATACCTTAAGCATCAAACGTTTTGAAAATCATTCGAGCCATGTGTTTTTATTTTTAAATCATATATAAATTTCTTAAAACCTTCGCGTTAGTTTTAAAATCTATGTATACACCTTTGTTATGATCAAAATATTCTTTAGTGATTTATGTTGTGCGTGTTATCTCGAACTTGTAGTTACGAGAATATCTTTGTATGAATATCTAGATCAACTGATCTAGCTTTAGACCTTTACTCGAATATGTAGCTTTAAACCTTGAAAAAATGTCATTTTTATTTTTAAATGCTTACTTTAGTTCGTGTGACATTTGGTGTGGCGTTTTTTGGCCTAATAGGTCCAAACACTCTCATCAAGCTCTCCAAGAAAGTAAACGGGTCCCGCAGTTGATTGGGAGTTATACGAATTACTTTCCTTAGACAAGAAACTCGACTACTGATGTTGCCACCCTTCCGAGTACTACATGCCGGTCATGCTTTTCTGTTTAATTATTTATAATATCTTTTGTATCAAAAATAATCTTTCTTCGTTTAGAAGAAAATAAATTAGCAATAACCTTTGCATGTAAAACCTTTATATTTCTTAATAATAAAGAAACATTTATTATTTTTTTAAACCTTTATATATAAAAAGCATAAATATATCTATAAATTTTTCAAGGTTAAGGCTATACTCTCGACTAGGATCTAAGCTATGAAGTAAAATATCTTAAACATAACTCTTACCTTAAAATGGGTATAACGCTTAAGGACGAACAAGGAGTATTTCAACTATACGTAGGGTGTTGGGGTATGAAATGTCGAAAATATAGAGTGGCGTCAGGACTCCAACTCGGTGGTACAAATTTCGATTGTGGTTTGGTATTCGGGATGTCACAAATGAGCAACCCATGAGCACTATTTTTAGTTGTTTCTTAAACCGCCGGTCGGACCGTCTCTTTCCACCATCCATTCTTGTGATGACATATGTCCTTTCATGTGACATGTGGCGACACATGTCAATCTATTTAATTAGTCATTGGACATGTGTCAATTTCACTAAATTAGTCATCAGACACATGTAGATTTTATCATATTAGTCATCGGACATGTGTCACTTCAAGAGAGTTTTATATTTTTTGTTTTAGCTAAATGACTAATAGGTCCTTCAACGTCCTAAATAGACAAAACTGGTATGTTAATTTTCGGGATGTTACATGGACATTAAGAATGTGTTTCTTAATGGGGAACTTCATGAAGAGGTGTTCGTGAAATAGCCTCCTGGTTTATTAAGTTCCTGACTATCCAGGCCGTTTTTGTTGTTCAAACAAGGCTCTTTATAATTACACCAAGCCCCGAGAGCTTGGTATGGCACGCTTGTTGACCATCTTGCGGATGATAGTGGCTTCAAACAAGGATTCATGGATTGTACTCTTTTCTACAAGTCTGTCGGAGAAGATATGCTCCTAGTCCAAATTTATGTCGACGACATCATATTTGGCCCAACTGAGCTCGATGGGGGAGAAGAATTTCTTTCTAGGGTTGCAGGTTAAAGAGTCTAAAGAAGGAATACATTCATCGAACAAAATATGTGAACAACATCTTGAGCGGATTCAAGATAACTGCCAGAAAAGTCTCTTCTACTCTTCTTTCCGTGAATTGGAGGATACCGTTGATCCGGACGAATTGGAGGATACCGTTGATCTGACCCTTTACCGAGATATGATAGGTTCTTTAATGTTTCAAAATGTGTCATGTCCTGATATTATGTTTGTTGTTTGTTTATGTGCCATGTATCAAGCGAGTCCCCGAATGACTCATCTGGCAGCGGTGAAGTGTATATTTCAATATCCGAGGGGTAATCCTGAAATCGGGTTATGGTATCCCAAGGATTACAGTTTTGATCTTATTGCTTTTTCCGATTCGAATTATGGAGGATGCAAGATCAACTTCAAGTCAACTACAGCGGGTTGTCAATTTCTAGGAAGCCGGCTTGTTTCCTAGCAGTGTAAGAAGAAGAAAATGGTATCCACTTCATCCACATAAATCGAATATGTAGCATCCTCGAGTTGTTGTTCACAAATTTTATGCATCCAGCAACACTTGCGGGATTACGGTTTGAAGTTTCTTACTACTCCCGTATTTATTGATTACTCTGTTCTATTTGTATCAGGAAGAACCCCCTGCACCACTCTAAATGAAACATATTGATATTTGATATCATTTTATTCGTGACTGCTATGAAAAGAAATTAATTCACATAGAGAAGGTGCACACGGATTATCAGAAGGCGGACCTTTTTACCAAAGCATTTGATAAAACGAGATTTAAATTTTTGGTTGGTCTAGATGGTTTAAAAACTCTTGTTGATATCCTTAAGCTCGGATAATCACTTTTGGTTTGTATAGATTTTGTTTTGTTTTATTTTCTTTAATATTTTGGTTTTGGGGGGAGAAAAGAAAATACAAAAATATTGTGCTTTTAGTTTGTACAAATAAAATCCAAAAAACATTCAAATATTTCAAAAATCCAAAAACATTGAAAAATCGTGCTCCTCAAAAATGAGTTTTGAAGCAAAAAGGGATGATGATATTAAATTGATCATCTAATCCCAAATCCAGTAAGAACTAAGCTTACAAGGTTGTGTGTTTGTTTCTATTTGTGCATTTGTAGGCTTTAAAACAAGCTAGTAACAAAAATTAAGTGATCTAAACTTAATCGCTAGCTGAATCAAGTGGATTAACATCTTTTAGCATGGTTAATGTCTGTTTTATGTCTCAAAATGTTTATAGAATGTTGTGTGTGCATGCGTTTATTTTGCTATGAAAATCAACTTATTTTTCTTTTTCATTTTGCACAGAAATTCAAGTTTATTTTCTTTATTTTTGCTTAAGTCTTGGACTCTCTACGCGTGTAGGAATACTGATCTAAGGGTTAAGGCCTAAGTATTCTGCTTTATTTTGCTTTGTTTCGTACAAGTCTTGGACCTTATCCGTGTATACTATAAAAGGTCATGTATCGACCTAGAGGTTAAGTCCCGTACAATTTCAACTTATTTTATCTTTTTATTTTGTTAAAATGGAACCTTATATGTGTGTAGTAATACCGATGTTAAAGGAAAATTTGAAAGTTCTGCTTTTATTTCTATTTGTTATTTTTGCATGAGTCACAGCTAATCATTTTTTAGTAAAGAAACATGGCATACATGATATTCTTCATAGTATGAGATATTTCAACTGTGTCTGAAAGATGGGGGCCACTTATGATTCGTGCTTAATTGAAAAGCTTTAATCATATCACTGAAATTTCAGAAAAAATTGTTGTTAAAGTTTAAGTGGACAACAATACCAATGACTGACTTAACATTAGTCATAACAACGTTAAAATATAAAACTATGGTGGAAGGGCGATTTGGTCAATATGATTCTCGGATCAACCCACAAAAATATGTATTGCTTTCGTTTATATCACCTTGGAGACATTTATCTTGAAACATGCATATCTCAACAATGTATCTCCACATTAAGCTTAGCATATTCATTTAGTTTATATCACCTTAGCTTTTAGACATCATGGAAAGCTACCGCTAGTGCATGGTTCTGTCGTCTCGGCTTTTGTTTATCTTGTAATTTATTCATATTAAAGTAAACGTGCATTTTAGTCTTTTCATCAGTCCATTCATTATGTATATGTGGCCATTCGTTAAGTATGTTTAATGAATGAACCCATACGTTATTATTATTATCCATTCGTTAAGGATGTTTAACGAATGAGCCAAATGGTTATGATTATTGTACCATTCTTTATTTAACATCCATTCGTTACACTGTTGTAAAGAATGGAACTTATTCGTTAACTTAACTAATAATGAATGAAGGTCATTCGCAATGAAAAATGATAACGAATATAACCATTTGTTATAGTTCATTCGCTTCCGCTGGTCGGATAACTAATGACTTCATTCGCTATGCTTGAAATAACGAACTAAAGACGAATAGCTTGCTATTCGTTATGGTCGTGGATTCGTTAACTTTTGTTAACGAATGACTACATGGATGAAAGGCTATTCGTTAGTTTTGAACAAACGAATGAGCTCATTCGTGTTTCTAGGGATTCGGGTAAATCTAACATTATATATACCTTAGATGAAGACGAATGGGTCATTCATCTTCCTCGATTTACTCACTTCCTAAATGGGCCAAATTTTTTTAAAATTTCAACCATCTCTAAATCAGTTTTCATTGACCAATTTGTGTTGATAAGGTAAAGACGATTAAAACGATATGATTTTTGTCAAAATTAATGAATGTTTGAGGGGTTAATTAGGACATCAATAATTTGATTATGTGTTTTAATCAAATGAACAAGTTTAACATGCTAAATTGATATAAATGTTAATTAGGTTTGTTTGACGATGATGATACGAGTTTAGTGATATAAGTATTACATCGAATCATCGTGTTTTCAATCAAATTACAATTTTGAACTGCATGTTTGACTGGTTTTGATGAACTCAATTTTGACCTTTAGAGAGTCAAACTTTGATATTTATCATGTTTATGCGTTATAAATAACGAATGAAGGTTCATTCATGTCTACAGTGGCCGAATGAATTCATTCGTCATACTTTGATAACAAATAAGTATATTCGTATAACTTTATAACGAATGACACTTCATTCGTCTTATATATGCAACGAATGGACTTATTTGTTACTTAGTCTATCGTTATTCAGCTATTCATTATGTGTTTAATAATGAATTGTGTCATTCATTATAATGAATGGACTCATTCGTCATAACGAATAAGCTATGCTAGTTTGAACATAGTGTTATATTTCACTAAGTTTAGGGAAATTTAGAAATGTTTATAATGTTCGGGTTTACTAATGTTCGGGTTTCTAATTCCAGATATGGCAGATGAACATATGGTTGAAATACCGGAAAAGGAATACCCAGTCATTCAAGATGAACTGCAAGCACCATAGGCTCAAGCTCCACAGGAACCACAAGCTCATGCACCACAAGTTTCACCAACCGTAGCTGAGCTGGCCTATGATAAAAAAAACACAACATCTATGTATTTCTACAAGATGATTTTGTGGGGCGTGATATGTACGGGGACGTTCTTGGTTTCGTGCGTTATGCTATATCTGTTGATGTCCCAGTACATTTCAGCGTTATTCGTCCGTTTTTGGACAGTGCTCGATACGTTGATGCTGAGAAGCACATAGTAGCTGAGGTACAGAAAAAGACTATCAAGATTGATACTGATGTGATACGTCGAGTTCTAGAGTTTGCTAGACGATATATCATCCATGTGAATTTGAAAAGATGCTGATCTGAGGCTTATTTCAACGGTTATTCTACAAAGGCGATCTTGATCGTTCATAATAAAGCGTACTTGGGCGAACAATACAAGTACCTGCTTCACGTTATTATTCATTGCCTTGGTGGACATAAAGGAGGATACGATGAGTGCAGAAACATGTTGCAGTCTGCATTTTGTTGCACTGATACTGACAAGCCGTTCAACTTCTCTGAGTTGATTTTTTATTATCTAAAGTAGAACTGCTTGGTTCGACATCGCAAGAACAAGTTCTTAATGTATCCGCATTTCTTGCAGCTGATTATCAATGATCTGGTTCCTGATCTAGTTATTGACCAGACATTGATGAGTGATGTGATGGTTTTGGAACACATGGCTGAGGATACGATGAAGCGTATGAAGATGTATCGTAAACAAACTATTGAGGACAAGCCAAGGTTTAAACGGTTGATTGGTCACTTGGTGAGACCTAATTATGAATGTTCATCTAATGATCGTTGGATCCACAATGATTCTTATTTGAACGTGAAGATGGACGAGGTGTAAAAAATGACATTGATGATGGTGGTGACAGAGGAAATGGGGGAGATGGTGGTGGTACATCGGTTAAGGAAGCAATTTCTGAGGCTGCTCAACGTAAAGAAAGAATAAACCTCCCATGAAAGAATAACCCAAGAAGAGGAGAGTTCACAGGGTAGTGGTGTAGACATTGGTCCTTTGAAACTAAGGTCATCAGTTCCTCAACAAGTACTGGTGGTATCTACTGCTTTTAGTACCCCGGCTATTACACTTATGACGACGGCATCATCTGATCCAAGATTCGCTTCGATTCCTCAGTCGATGTTGTCTCCTATGCCGACCTCTCCTATCACTATGATTGCTACAACTCATGCAACAACTACGATGACAATGCAGCCTTCGGCTTTATCTTTTATGAGGTTTAGTCATCCTCAAGGTCCAGTGCAACCAGTGCCTCCTACATTTCATTATTTGACTGTTCCACAACAAATGGATATGTTGTTAGGTTTAATACATCTCCAGGAAAGTCAAACGGCCGCTGACCGTTAATTGCAAAATCAAATGAGGATGGATCAACACAGAATTGTGAGCCACATCTCTTACTGCCAAAAAGAGAATCGTGAGCTTCGCGCCATTGTTACTGCTCAGGGGGGAAGCCGAAATAGCAGGAAAACGTTATCCTTCAACTCACGTGTATAGACGATATGTTGAAGAAATTGAAGGACAACGATGACGAGAAAGACCATGATGCAGGCATGGGTGGTAGTGAGCGAAAACAATATGCTAGTACATCTGCTAGTGGTGTTGAAACTAAGGGTAATGATCGGCAGTTGGTAGTGTATCAAGATACTACTAACGTTAAGACAATTGGGTCGATCAAAGCAAACACCATTTTATTTATGGACAACAAGCGTGGTGTTGTCATGAGTACGGCTAACGCAGATGAGATCGAGGAAGGAGAGTTCATTGACTATGCCTTATCCCGAGATTAAATCTCGTTATTGCTCGGTCTGAGTAATGAAGAATTAGATGCGTTGGAGAATGAGGAGGATGTGGAAGCAGTGATAGATGATGATCAGGGATACGTCGTTTTTTAATGAAGACGTTGAGGTAGAAGATGTGGCAGCTAAGGAGTATCTTGATCTATACACACGTACCAATGTTGATCAGGGTATTCCGTTCTTCACCAATGAACATCTACAAGTAGCTAAAGAGCATCTTAAGAAGAAAAAGAAGAAGAAAGAGAAAGTTTCTAAAGGTTTGAAGGATTCAACATATTTGAAAGATCCTACTTTCAAGGGCATGTTTGAGGTACACAACAAAGCTCGTCTTTCTAAACTTATTGACGTTTATCGGTATGCGGATAAAGAAAACCAAAAGGAGGTCAAAGAACGTGCAACGGATCACCAAATGACGACATTTAAAGTGATGAGACTATCAAAGGTGATATTGTGTCGTAGCTTTATGATTCCGAACTTAATGTATGCATCATAATGGCAGGATGGTTCCATAAACATCTGTTTTTTGACGTAACGGCATTCAACGGTTCACCAAATTACGACATTGAAAGCGGTGACGACATCCAACTGGCCGTTCGTGATACGTGGTGGCAATCAAATGGTAGGATGATTCCATCAACATCTATTGTTTGAGGTTAATCATGGTTTCAATTTTTTTAAGCCACATGTTCCAACAAGAAAGTTTATCGATGAGATCGATCTGAGAACAAGTTAGAGGAAGCTTGTGCTGAAAGTAAAGCCGCCGAGGATAATGAAACGTGTACATGTGAAGACTTTCCCCCAAAGTCTTTACAATACATTCAACCGGTGGTACTATGACAACCGCACCGGTGAAGCCGTCATCGTACTTCGTACAGGGTTGAAGACGGAGTTCATACGGGTTATTGATCCGATGTGGTTTGTTAACTTATCAGAGTCGGATAATGACGTGTTGTTCAAGAATGAAATCCGATTTGCTGATGCTAAAGATTTTGAACGTGCTATGCAATTCCAACGTGTCGTGCGTGTTTGCAACGCGTTCGGAGTTCATAGTTGTGCGGATTGGAGGACGAAGAGGTTCAAATGATCAAAGACAAAGAGCATGAGACGAGGGGGAGTTTGTTAGTGCATTGTTTTGTCATCTCGGCTTTTGTGTATCTTGTAATTTATTCATATTAATGTAAAAGGGCATTTTAGTCTTTTCACCAGTTCATTCGTTATTGATTCACCTCTAACATATCACAGAACTAGATCCGTAGTAATGATTTGAAATTGATTTGTCCTTGATAGGTTTCTCAGCTATCATACATATCAATGACTGCACTAATAGTCTTTTCAGCCTATTAAATCCATATGATTAGTGTAAATAACCAATTTACTAGCATTTCCCAAAATGTTGGATCAATTTTCATTGAAAACCTTTAAAGCTTCTTCAAATCTTGAATAGAATAACCTTATCATGTCTCATACACATCAAGTTTTCTCTTTAATCAAAAATTATTTTACTTTTGAAAAACTTTATTGAAAATTCACTCAATCTCATAAGTTTTAATCACAAAAGTAATTTTGATAAAGACAAACTGGTCACGTATTCAAAAACAATCAGAAGGACACATTATTGCATAAACACAAGTAGGCTAACATGGAGTTCTAATTAAGATAAAACATGCATAGTTTAACTTTCCCTAAGCACATAATCATTTCAAACCATCAATCATGAGCAAGTTATCAGACAAGTATGCAGATAAAACATTTCAAATCAGATTTAATCATGCTCATCAAACTGTCATGAAACTTAAACACAAATTCATATTTAAGCATCATAGATACCTAAGTCACACATATTCATTTAAGCGCATTTTTCATCTTAGAAAATAACACATTATCACACCAAATCACAAATAAATCACTCAAGACCTTGAATCAGATAATCAATTAGCACATTTGAGCATATATTGTTGGGCTACATTTAGTGGTTTACACTTATGTGATTGGGCTTAGTTTCGGTCTACACTATGTAAACCAAAATCAGGGATTTCGGTGGGCTTATTATATGTTTGGGCTTAGGGTTAGCATGTGTATATATATGATGTATGTTGGCTGTTTTGGGTTGGTTGTTCACGAGAGAGAGAGAGAGAGAGAGAGAGAGAAACGAGAGACGTGTAATCTTCTTGTAATCATTTACAAAGGGCTTAAGCACCCGACGTTATAAACGTGTGTTTTGAAGCATTATCGTGTTCTTATTGTGTTTATTAGTTTTACACTGAATCAATTCGTTGTCAGATTCTGCTTAACAATGGGTTTACATGATATCACACTGAAAGATCCTATTACGGGACTTACAATTGGTATCAGATTCTATAGATCTGTTCTAGGCTCGGTTAAGGTGATATCATTGATTTAAAGGGTAATATTTGGTTGATATTATCTTGAAGATTTCTAGAAATTGAAGAACAGTCGTTCTTCGTGTTCATTGGGGTTGTTGAGATAATTTTGGGAAGGATTTGATCTGATTTCTGCCTTTAAATTCAAATCCCACTGTCTTCGGGATTCAACTTAATCACCCAGTCAAGCTCGTGTGATTTCTTGGGGAGCCTTTGATCATTTTCGAGTTCTTTAGTGAGTTCTCAGGCATCTTAGACAGTTCTCGGGGATTTTACTGGGTTCTCGGGCATACCTTATCATTCTCGACCATATATAAGGGTTCTCGGGTTGTTTAAATCGATCTCAATGATCCTTGTTGGGTTCTCGGGCATACCTTATCGTTCTCAGCCAACAATCAGTGTTCTCATGAAGTTTTGGGTGTTCTCGCCTATTGTTCACGTGTTCTTGGATAATAATTAGCGTTCTCGGGAAGTTTTGGGTGTTCTAGGTTGACTTTCAGGGTTATCGGTTAACTTTCAATGTTCTATGGTTGACTTTCAGGGTTCTCAGTTGACTTGTTTGGGCTCAGTTTGTTGGGCTTTGGGTTTGGTTTTCTGCACCTGGGCCTCTGTCTCATTGGGCCAGATTGTTCTTGGACTATTTACTTGACTTTAGTTTAAAAAGGACCAATTAACTAATACATTATCAAATGTTGCTCTACACCAAGAGTTGGACTCCATCATGGGAACTGCTACTTGTGTACCCTGTGTACTGTCTCATAAGGGGTTCGCGGAGTGGAAGTTTAGATTTTAGAAATGTGTGAAAATGAAAGATGCCAAGATTTGGAGGAGCATCGTCCGGGGTCCTCAAATTATTACTTATCAAAGAGAAAATTCTGATGAGGTACTCGTGAAGCCTGTCGAAATGTATGTCGAGGCAGATTTTGAGAAAATGGAATAGGATAAAAAGGCTCTTGCTACCTTAACAATGGCACTTTCACCTGAAATTGCCTTGGGTTTCAGAGAGCTACAGTCTGCTAATGCACTATGGGAAGCCCTCATTGAGGTGGATGAGGGAAATGAGGATATGAGAAGAAGCCAACAAGATATGTTATGACAAAAGTTTAACATGTTCAATCATGTGTTGGGAGAATCTTTGGAGACACAGCTTCAAAGATTTATATCATTGGTCACCGAAATGCGACCTGCAAACATAAACTTGACTTTTGTTGAAACTAACAACAAGCTGATCAACTCCCCTGCCATAGAGCTGGGACATGAATGTTGCTGTTATCAAGAAGACAAAAGATTTGTCCAGGCTAACTTTATCAGAGGTGATGGCAATTATTAAATCCTGTGACATGGATGATAAGCAACGTGCCATAAATCATGCAAATTCCTACAATACGGCTGGTTACAATGTTGCTTCAAATAATGCCCTCATCTCACAAGATAACTTCTCTATGTTCAAGTCTTCTCAGGGTCAGTATTCTCAGCCACAACAATCTCAGAACAATTTCTCTATGTTTAAGTCTACTCAAGGTCAATTCACTCAGCCACCACCATAGCCTACTCTTGTGTTCTTTCAACAGCCTTCACCTGCAATTAAACCTCGATCAATTGTTGGATCTTCCAGTCAGTCTCACACTCAGGTTCCTACTATTTCAAAGGAGATTGAAGAAAACATTTCCTTGATGGCAGGTTTCATGAACGGCTACAATGCTCTTCTTGCTGGAGATCTGGTTCAACCAGTTGTAGCTACTGAGCTAAATCAAATTCAAATCAAATTCATCCTGATGATGTGGAGGAAATGGATATCTCTTGGAAAATAGCCATGGAAGTATTTAGAGCTAAGAAGTTAACCAACAGAACAAGCAGAAATAACTTGAATGTGCCAACTAACCAGAATGTGGGATTCAACAAGGATACTCTAAGGTGCTATAACTGTCACGAGCCGGGTCACTTTGCTCGTGAGTGCACGAATCCAACCAAGGAGGGAAACAGAGAAAGAGCATTGGTTCCGTGAATAATGCAAGAGGAGATGATGCAGTTGGTACAATTGAGAGCGAGCGGGGATTGGTAGCTCAACAGTTTTCTTAGAATGACCAGATGGCAGCTCTTAACATTAGCAATCAGACTGCCAATTTTTCCCGGATTGATGTTTCTGAAGAAGAAAACGATGCTGAGGAACAAGTTAAGAATCTTTAATTTGCCTTCATGGCCTTCACCTCTTCCAGCTCATCCGAGGTAAGTTCTGAATTATGTTCTAAATCTTGTGTTAATAAGGTAGATTTATATAAATCTCACAATTGTAATCTGATTAGAGAAATGGAGGGAATAAAACATGAAAACTTCACTCTTAAGAAATTCGAAAGGGCTTTAAAAGAAAAAAGAAAAACTAGAGGCACAACAAAATGATTTCTCTAAACTTCAATCCGACTTTAGCATAAAATGTTGTCATCACATAGATGCTAAACAGAAAATTGCTGAACTAACCATCGAATTAGAAGCCTCTAAGTTGGAGATTGCTAAGTTAACTAATAAATTTGAAAATGCTGAATTAAATTTTAAGAAAGTCGATGTCTCTAGTGCTGTTGTTGAGTCCATGATTGAAAAACAACTAAAATGGAAAAAAAACAAGGGTAAGGGTATTGGGTACAGTGTGGTTCCCCCTCCATATAATGGCAACTACACTAGACTTCCTCTTACCAAAGAAGAGGAGGAAATGGAAAAGTTTATGTAGTATGGTAAGCCAACTGCAAATGGCAAAGGTGCTCTTGGTTCAGTAAAAGCTACTAAATCAATCTCAAGGGTCAATGATACTAATGTGTTTACTTCACTTGCAGATGAAGTAATTGTTGAGGATTAGACTGATGAGGATGATGATTTACCTGTTTTGAATAATAAAGACATTAATTCTAATGTTTCTTTAAATTTGCTTGTTTTGAATTCTGTTGCTACTAATGTTTGTGTGGACTCTGTCTTTAAGAGCAAAGACAATCGTGTGGTTGATTTTGTTAAAACTTTTAAAAAGGATGGTCTGGTTTCGAATAATTCTGATAAAATTAAAAGTTTGCATAAATCTGTATCACCTACGTTTGTTAAAAAAGGAAGTTCATGTACTAATAATTGTGATAAATCAAATGCTAAGTACAAAGAGGGACAAACCGGCTCGCACAACAGAACAAGACCAGGAACTGACCATAATAATTTTTATGTTAAAAGGTAAACATGTTTTAGTTGTGGTATTCCTGGTCACATTGCTAGAAACTGTCCACACCGTCCTTATGTCCCATATTATGGATATCATAAATATGCCTCGAAATACCTTCTATAAGTTTAATTTTAATAAATCAAGGTATTATGAGGCAAATCTCTCAAACGGTGATTAGAAAAGAAACAAGGTTGATAGGCTTAGCTCTCATCAGACCAAGCCTACCATATTTCAAAAGCGTGATGGAAACTCGATTTCGGTCCCGAAACCTAAGTCGGCTTCTGGATCAAAATCTTCTTGGAAGTCAAAGTCAAATGTGTTTCCCGTCCGCAAACCGGAGACAAAGTCAACCGTTTATGCTAATGACAAAGTTTTAAAACCCAAATATAAATGGTTGCCCAAACTCTGGTGTCCAAGCCATCAAAAACTTCATGCTCAATCTTAGATAATCAGGAAGACATGTCATGGCAACTTGTGACACGCTTAGATAATTCAGGCTTACCCGGCACTACTATGGACTATGTACCAAAAACTAATTAATCTCGCACATCGTGTAGGAACAGCTATGGAGGAATATCATCAGACCTTGGTATGTTGATAGTGGTTGTTCCCTCATATCTCCCGCCAAACGGCACGACAGTGAGGAGCCGGTAAAAACGGCTGAGATCAGGACTCGAACCCTGGCAAGCCAATGTCATCCCTCATATCTCTAATATAAATTGGTGAGGTGATAGTGAGGTTTGAACCCCTACCTCTCACTATTAAAGTAAGTGTTCTACAATTGAGTCACATTCAATTTATGTAAATGAGACATTGTTAAATATAATTTGTATTTATTAATCATAAATTATTCGTAATTTCAGAATATTCAATACATATCCCTGTATACTACACGGGTTCTATCCTAGTTAAGATAATAAAATAGTAACAATGACAAAACAAATTCATTGCGAAACCTAAAAACCTTTGGTATATTTTTTAAATGGTGACCGTTACGAAGTTAATAATCCCAGATTCGGAATCATATCTCAAAAATTAACATTTAAAATCCATTCATTAAATTGTTAATGCATTAATACACTTTTTACTCTTATATTTTTTAATAATATTACCTTGTGATATTAAAAATATACTATTCTAAAAAATCAAATACTTTTTTTTTATTATTGGAAGCCCAACAGTTAAAAAGAAAATATTGTTGTGAAACAAGCTTAAGAGATCTAAACGAGCCGAATTGTGCTCGAGCTCCATCTAGGCTCAAACTCAGCTCGCGTTTCAAGTTCTATTTATTTATGCAGTTTGAGTTTAATTCGGACACATGATCACTAAAAATCAGTTCCCATGTGAACCTACGTGTATGGAAAATTTGTCATCAGATTTGGTTAAAATCATTAAAGTCATACAATATTTTTATTTTTATTTTTATATTTTTGGTTTAGCTTCACACTTAAACAAAAACGCTTCTCATTTTCTCAATTTTGATCATTTTGTATATAAGAAAAGTGTTCTTTTTTACACGTTTGCATGATTCTAGGAATGTGAATTTTTAACATAACATGAATTTATGGGTATATATGTTTAAAGTGTAACGTTAGTTTCAGGTCACAAGGTTGGGTTAGCATGTTGAACTACTTTATTACTTTTTTTTAAAGGTATATATATATATATATATATATATATATATATATATATATATATATATATATATAAATGAAGACATAAAAATCTTATGTGTCGCAATGTGGTCGCTCCTCCTTTTTTTGGAGTCACCACATTTGCTTGATTTTTAAATGGAGGCTTCTCATGCATTTGACCCGAATTCATGGTTATGGGTCTACCAAACCCAGATATTCCTTAAACGGGTTATAACATCTCATTAAATAAAAAATTATTCTCAGCAAATTATTGATGTAAAAATCCTATAAAATAGGATATAATAAAAATTAATATCTTATTTATTTTAAAAAAAGATATATATATTATTAAAATTAAAAAACCAATTTGATAGTAAAAAATAATAAACGGGTCTTGGGTCTCATCAAACCATAAGTATATTATTAACTTTCATAAATATTATTTATAATTAAATAAACCAATTTTATAGTAACAAAAATAAACGGGTATTGGGTCTCATCAAAACCATATAGCTTTTAAACCGGGTTATAACATCTCATTTATTTGTAAAACAATTTATCATCAAACCATAAGTATATTATTAACTTTCATACAATAAAAAATATAAATTAAAAAAAATAAAAATATTAAAACAAATAATATAAAACAACCCCCGTTATACGGGGGGATAAAACTAGTATATATATATAATGGGTATCATTACAGAACTGTTAAATTATTTAAGAACTTAAAGGAACCCTTAAAAACTAACGTTTTATATAAATTTTTTTGTATGTTAATGTTATTTAAGAGTAGCTTTATCATTTTTTTTATATCTATATTACGATTACAATTTTGAAAAATAGTTTTTATGCATATCTATGTCTTGTTTTACACATATGTGATCCCATCATTTATTATCCCATCATAAGTTAACGTTCTTAACGAAAGGAACATTCCAACGCTACTGTCCTCTCCGGCGGTGCCGCCTGAAGAGTTTCCGTCACCGGGTAAGTACTCTCCTCTACTCCTATCTTGTCTTCATTGCAGGTTCTTCACAAGCCACCACTACGGCACCGTTTGAATAACAAGGTAGCGAGTCACTGGTGAACGTAAGACGGAAGGCGACGACGAATGTTCAAGTTTATCCATAGTGATACCACTTGCAGGCGGCAACAGGGAACCAGGAACTTGGCCGGAAAATCCAACATCTCCGATCAGCGGCGGAAGAATCAACATCAACCAAATCTCAACATCTCATCGACACAATCACACATTCTTCGAACTGAATCACGCTATTCATACTCTCTTCGAGGTTTTTCGCATCTGGATTTGGATCTGGGTTTTGCTTCATCTGGGCCTGCTTTAATTTATGAAGTTAAGCTGACCACCTTGTTTTTCCCCGATTTAGAATTGTGAATTGTCATCACACAACGGTCAACTTCCTACCCATTATTATTACTATTATATTATTATAGTTACTATTATATCACTATTATATTATTATAGTTATTGTTATATTACTATCATATCATTATAGTTACTATTATTAATATTATTATTGTTATTTTGATTGGGTGTTCTATTGTTTGTGTTGTGTGATTAGTTGCAATCATAGAGCGTAGGAACCATTACTGTTACTTGAGACCATGTCCTGAAACGAGGGGTGTAGGTAAGGGTAAAGATAGGGAGTATATATTGCGTTTGGCTTCTTGGAATGTAGGAACACTAAATAGTAAGTTGCTAGAATTGGTAGATATGCTTAAAAGACGTAAGGTTTAGATAGCATGTCTCCAGGAGACTAAGTGGAAAGGGCATCGAGGGGCGGAGTGTAATGGGTATAAGTTGTGGTACTCGGGGTCTGATGGATCTAGGAATGGAGTGGGGTTTCTAGTGGCTAAGGAACTACACACTAGTGTGGTGGAGGTGATAAGACATAATGACAGGATTATGGCGTTGAGATTAGTACTAGGAGAGGAAGTAGTGGTAGTAGTTTGTGCCTACGCGCCCCATGTAGGCCTAGGGGATTAGGAAAAGAGTGAATTTTGGTATTGCCTAGACGCAGTGGTAGGGGGCATACCTAGGGGTGAGAGGATTTGTATAGGAGGTGATTTTAATGGACACATTGGTAAGGTTAACGATGGTTTTCAAGCCGTACATGGGGGTTTTGGTTTTGGTAATAAAAATGAGACCGGAGCAGATCTTCTAGAGTTTGCGGTGGCCCATGACTTAGGTATTACAAATTCGTATTTTAAGAAAAAAGATTCACATTTGATCACTTTTAGTAGTGGCGGACGCGACACGCAAATTGACTACCTTTTGATGAGGCAAGGAGACCGACGTTGGTGGAAGGACTGCAAAGTCATACCTGGGGAGACGGTTGTGGCTCAACATCGACTGCTGGTGGCAGATATAGGCTTCAGAAATAAGCTGACTGTTCGGCAGAGGAAATGTACACCTAAAATTCGATGGGGAAATTTGAAGGACAAAAATCTCCCATTGTTTAAGGATAAACTCATACTGCAGACACTGGCTCGAATAAATGGGGACTCAACTCATACATGGGAAGCTATGGCGACAAAGATAATTCAAGTAGCAAAGGAGACTCTCAGGGTCACAACAGGAAAGGCAGGTGGGCATAAGGAGTCTTGGTGGTAGAATGAAGCCATACAAGACAAGACAAGGGACAAACAACGATGTTTTAGGGAGCTTATGAGGTGCACGAATGAGGAGGAGCAAGTGGAATTGAGGGAGACCTACAAAACGGCCAAGAGAGAGGCGAAGAAGGCAGTGGTAGAAGCAAAGAACACGGCTTATAAACGGATGTATAAACGTTTAGAAACAAAAGAGGGGGGACATGCTATGTTTAAGATTGCCAAAGCCAGGGAGCGTAGAAGGCAAGATCTAGGGCCTGTGAAGTTCATAAAGGATACAGATGGGCATGTACTAGTCAAGGAGTAGGACATCAAGCTAAGATGGCAAACCTACTTTCACAATCTTTTTAACAATGAGAGAGCTTACCAAGAAGAATATGACAACACAACCTTACAACGACAACAACCGAAAAACTGCTACTACCGACGGGTCACACGGGAAGAGGTGCAAACTGCACTTAGGAGGATGGGAAGGGCTAAGGCGGTTGGCCCAGACAACATACCCATCAAGGTGTGGAAGTGTCTGGGAGAGGAAGGAGTCATGTGGTTAACTATTTTGTTCAATATTATCCTCAAATCTGGTAAGATGCCAGACTAGTGGAGGAGCAGCGTTGTAGTTCCTATCTATAAGAACAAAGGCGACACCCAATGTTGTGGTAACTACAGAGGAATCAAACTACTAAGCCATACTATGAAACTATGGGAAAGAGTGATTGAGGTTAGAATTAGACGGGAAACTCAGGTTACGGTGAACCAATACACCTTATAAGAAGATTGATGGCAAAGTACAGGGAGAAGAAGCGTGACATGCATATGATGTTTATTGACCTAGAAAAGGCCTACGATAGCGTGCCACAACAAGTACTTTGGGAGTGCTTGGAGGGTAGAGGAGTCCCGAGGAAATATATAGAAATAATTACGGATATGTATACCAGGAGTGCAACAAGTGTCTGTGCGCCCGAGGGGGATACTGATTTCTTCCCCGTAGAGGTAGGCCTGCACTAGGGGTCAGCGTTGAGTCCGTTTCTTTTTCATAGTATTGGATGAGTTGTCAAAGTTGATTCAGGGGACGCTCCCGTGGTGCATGATGTTCGCAGACGATATTGTGTTACTTGCTGAGAGAAACAAGACCTAAACAGGAGGCTAGAGGAGTGGCGAACAACCTTGGAGACAAAAGGTTTGAGGATTAGTCGCTCTAAGACTGAGTACCTCCACTGTGATTTTGGTGGAGTAAATGACAATGAGGACGCCCAGATCACCATTGAAGGGCAAGTGGTTCCGCAGGTAACGAAGTTCAAGTATCTAGGATCATTTGTCCAGAGCGACAGGGAATTAGACAGTGATGTGACCCATTGAGTTCAGGTAGGATGGTGTAGATAGAAAGCAGCCACAAGTATATTATGCGACAAGATTTTCCCAACTAAACTAAAGGGAAAATTTTATAGGGTAGCAATTAGACCTGTAATGCTATATGGAATAGATTGTTGGGCCATCAAGAAGGCACAAGTGCGGAAGATGGAGGTAGCAGAGATGAGAATGTTACGCTGGATGTGTGGGCACACAAGGTTAGACCGAATAACAAACGTTGTGTTTCGAGAGAGATTAGGGTTATCTAACATATCAGACAAGATAAGAGAGTGGAGATTGAGATGGTTTGGACATGTGAAGAGAAGATAGACGACGAATTCGGTTAGATCTGTAGAAAACATTACAATAGAGGGGAGGAGGGATAGAGGACGACCTAAATTGATTTGTGATGAGAGGATTAGGCATGATCTGATAGACCTAAATCTCTCCGAAGACATGGTTGAGGATATGAATTCTTAGAGAAGTAGAATTAAAGTTAAGGATCTTTAGGGAGAAAGCAATACCTTAGGGACTTCTATTTACCTTATTTTTTGTCACACACCATTATGGTATTTTCTTTTCATATATATATATATATATATATATATATATATATATATATATATATATATATATATATATATATATATATTATCATTTTTACTACGTGCTATTATCAATTATATTGTTGTTGGAATTTGATTCCCTTTTATATTGCCTCATACATATGTTTTCTAGAGCTGAGAGTCTCTCTGAAAGCAACATCTTTATCCCATTGGATAGAGGTACGGTGTGCCTACATCCCACCCTCCCCAGACCCTACTTATAGCTTTGCTATTGGTGGGACTCCACTGGGTATGATTGATTGATTGATTGATTAAATTTGTTAGTACATAAATTTTACACATATGTAAACATGTGATTAATATATGCAATAAAATTTTTTATATAAAAGATGATAAAACTACTCTTAAATAATGTTAATATGTAAAATAAAATAAAAAAATGTTTGGTTGTTTAGAGTTCCTAAGAGTTCGTAATTTTTTTAGAGTTATTAAATGATACTAACCCTATATATATATATATATAGGGAGAGGATCATGAGAAAACTCCTTTTTATGGAGAGAACTAGAGAACTAATAATGAAATATTTTTAATTTAATTAAAAAAAATTTTAATTTTTTTTTCTTTCATCCTTCTTATATGTTGTTATTCTTCACCACAAAAAAATATAAAAATGAAATAAAAAATTAACAAGTAATGCATATATGCAATACACCGACTTTTTTTATAATGCATATGTACAATAGTGTGCATTTTGATGTTTTAAATAGTGTTGAATAGCATATATATAGTTGTTTGTATTGTATATTTGCAATAGTGTTATATTATATACAAAAATTAAAAAAAAATCGATATAGTGCATATGTGCATTGGTGTTGTATTACATATATGCGATAATGTGTTTTGCATCAATTATTAGTGTTGTATTTGCATATATTCAATAGTGCGTATTGGATAATGCAATTGTATTGCATTATATACAATAAAACACTATTGTATATATGCAATAGGCATTAGTGCACATATGCACTACAGTACTACACCGACAAGTTTTTTTTAGGAACAATATCATCTTATTAGAAGGAGGAAAGAAAAAGAAATCACAAAATATTTTTTTAAAAATAATTAAAAATAATTTTTTACTTGTTCTCTAGTTTTCTCTTTAAAAAAAGTTCTCTCTAAATCCCACCCATATATATATATATATATATATATAAGGTATTTATGCCTATTCATTTTATATATGGAGATTGTGTTGGTATTTAAAGGAGGGGTGGTTTATGTTAGAAATAGAAGTGAAAAAACGGACAGATGTTTTTGTATAGAAAAACTAGACCCCGTGGGGTGATTTGATAAAAAAAAATTTACAAACCCTGAAATTCAATCCACAGTTAGGATAGTTTATATCGCAAAGAAAGATAGTAATCAAACAAAAACACATAAAGCACGAGTCAAAAACGTAGATTCACTAGTAAAAACACTTTTTTTATATACTCAATTTTATGAATTACTAAATATGTTTAACGTATGATAACAAAATAATAATAGGGAAAATTCTTTAAATAACCCATTTTATTAGAGAAAAAATTTAAATAAAAAATTCTTTAAATAACCATTTGAATAGAGAGAAAATTTAATTAACTCATTAATCATCAATATTCATAAAATGAACCAATAAATTTGGACTGAAGCGGCGAGATTCAAAAGATTTGAATCTCGTTTGATCCGTCCAAATTTAAAGTGAATTCCGTCTTTTTCATTCAAATTTTAAATAATTACGTCTTTCGAGTTCAAATATAAAAAAAAAGTCATATTCTCTAACACTTTTTTCTTTCTCATTCAACCTCTCTTTTTTTTTCTTCCTCATCTTCATCATCATCATCATCTTTTTCTTTTTCATCACCGGCAATAAAAAGAAAACCCATCAATAAAAAACGGTCAAGTTCCAAGATTTCTCATCGCTGATCGATAATTATTAGTATGATTTCTGTAACAATGATGAAGATGGCGAAATTGACGATGAAGCCACTCCGTTGTCATCAAAATCTTTCTCCTCGGGCAAGTCGAAAACTAGAAATCGTCGGAGATGATGAATAAAAACAAGATGATGATGATGATGATGATGATGATGATGATGAGAGAGAGGTTGAAGGAGAGAGAAAAAAGTGTTTAAGAAAAGGACAAAAATAAAATTCTCAAAATTTAGAATGCAAATACGAAATTATTTAAAATTTGGACGAGAAAGACATGATTCACTTTAAATTTAGACGAAACAGACGAGATTCAAATCTTTTTAAATCTTGTCGTCCTGGTACAAATATCTTGGTCCATTTTAAGAATATTAAAAATTAATTAGTCATTTTAATATTTTTCTCTCTCTTTGAATGGTTCTTTTAAGAAATTTTTCTATATAATATTATCATTATAATAATAATAATAATATCATTTATTAATAAACCGGCTTACAAATTTATGCATCTAATTTAAACCGGCTTACAAATTTAATAGCCGTTTTTGATCGTTTGGCACCGGTTTTTTTACTATTAATATGTTATCACATACTATAAATAGCAAGGTGCTGTGTGTACTTTGTTAAACCACTTTCAAAACTCTAAAACACATTCTAAATCACAATTACGCTTAAACCGACAAAAAATGGCAACTAACGCCGACGTTGTTATGGTGATCGAAACAACACAATGGCCCGATGTTTGGATACATTACGATTTGTGTGTCATGACCGATTCACAAGAGATGGCTCGGTGCAAGTACTGCTCGAAGTTTCTGAAAGCGAGGTCTAACTCCACCTTACGCAAGCATACCAATAAGTATTGTCGTGAGAAAAAAAGTTTGGATGCCAATAAAGCGGAAGCGGGAGAGTCGTCCGGCTCTACAACTCAAGCACCTACCGTCGCCGGTAGCAACGCTTAATCGTTGTAGAACGCCGGATTAAAACAACGGACATTGTTATTTAGTTTAAGTTGTTATGTTTAGCATCGTCATGTTTTAATTATGTAGTTTGTAATATTTTTTTTATATAAATAAAATGTTCGTCGTTATTAAAAAATTAACAAAAAATTAATCATGACTAATAAGAAATAAACCTTTACTAGTAATAAACAAAACAAAGTTAGTTTTTAAACAAATCAAAACTAAATATTACTTGAACTTTGATCGTGTTACAAATGATTTTACTAAAACAAATAAAAATTACAAGTCTTCTTAGTCTTCACCCTCGTCTTCTTCACCACCCGAATTATCGGAATAAAGCCCGTCATCCGCCTCCTCATTACAAATAGGACGCTCTATTGGTATCTCGTCTTCGAAGGTTGCCTTGTGTTGTACACGATCCACCGCATCCAAATGGTCATTTAGGCAAATGCAAATCTCTAGAGACTCGGGGGTTAATTTTGTTCTTCGCATTGATAATACCCTTCACTAAGAGAAAAAACCGATTCAAAAGCAACCTTTGAGGCTTGTACGGCAAGCAAATCACGAGCCATGGCGGATAGAATAGGAAATTTGTTTTGTTTTCCTTTCCAACAAGCCAACAAATCAATATTGCGAATTTCGTCGACCGTTGCGCCCTCAACATAGTTTGCTCTACTATACCGACCAAGTTTGCTAGTTGGTGTGTTTCCCCTGTGCCTCTTAGATGCCGATTCACGAACCCCATTAATCAAGTTTATAAGTCTATCCTTGCACGGCCTACTAGTCATTGTTTGCCTCACAAAAGACGATCTTGTGCTTGGACCATAAATTTGAAAATAATGGTCATAAAGTCTTGAATGTTTTCGTTAAACTTTTCCTTCGCTTTCGTCGACGACTTCGAGTCGATCTCGTGCATACCCATGTTGTCAAATATTTCCTCGATCGTTGTCTCAACCCCATGAACATTCCAATAGGGGTTTAAAGCGGCACAAGTAAAGACCGGCGGTATGTTTTCAAAATATTTTAAGAACTTTTCATTCATTACCGCAACATTATTCTTGAATAGTTTGTTCTTCTCCTCAAACTCTCTAAAAGTAGAAGACATGTTGTACAATTATTGCAAAACCCAACAACTAGTAGGATAATAAACTCCCGATAACTTTGTTGTTGAGGTTTTGAACACGTCAAGATACTCCAACAAAAATCCGACATTGACCCAAACACTTTCGGGAACCATATCGACCTCGCGTACATCAACAAGATTGTTATGAAAACTAGAGTTTGGCGTTGGGCAAAAGCACACTTGAGCATATGACAAGTTGAATTCCAACGAGTTGGAACGTCCCAATTCGGCCTCAAATAATTTCTTTCAACCGACTTGCAATAGTTCTTATATTCAAGATGTCTTCTTTTACCACTTTTGAAAACATCTTGTAAAGTCTAAAGAATAATTTAATGATAAATTTTTTCGGCCGTCTTTGTATTGTTTGATGCGTTGTCAAACGAAATCGAAATTTTTTTATTTTTCAAGTTGTAAGTCGTTATAACTTCATCAACCAATTCAAACAATTTTTCGGCGGTATGTGGGAACGGGAAGTTTTCAAAAGCGATGGTGTGTTTCATCAATTGCCATGTCACGGATCAACCCAATGAGCGGTGACACATATGTATGATTCGGGTAACCCGTGTGGTGCCGACCAAATATCGGTAGTTAAACTAACCATCGCTTGTAAAGAATGAAAAAACTCGATTAACTCTTTGTTTGCACACTCCCACAACTTGATACAATGACGTCTAAGGTAGCACGACTTACATGTGTGTATCGCGGTTGTAGAGTTTCTGGAATCAACGACATCAAATCTGGGTCGTCAATGTGGTTAAACGGCAAACCTCGTTGAATAACGAACTTTTGATACAATGACGTCTTAGGTAGCACGACTTACATGTGTGTATCGCGGTTGTAGAGTTTATGGAATCAACGACGTCAAATCCGGGTCGTCAATGTGGTTAAACGGCAAACCTCGTGAATAACGAACTTTGCCATTCTATCTTGAACTTGATTAGTGTTGTAACGAAATAGTGTGCCATCTTTACCCAAGTCAACTTGGTTGGTTGCGCCAATGCCTTTCAAGGCCTTGCAATATGGCTTCTCGATATGCTTCCTCAAAGTCGAGTTGGAATCGTGCTTTAACAAAGTTTCACAAAGTTTGCAACGAACCTTTTGATCACATTCGATAGTGATAACCAAATCCCAATTCTTCCATACGTCTTTGTTGCGGGTATAGTCGACGACCGCAAGAACTTGTGGGTCATCTTGAGCACGAACTGGTTCAATAAAAACGTTCTTTTTAGCCTTGTTAGTATTTTTGGTGGGTGCCATAATATTATTGAGTCAGATGTTCGGGTTTGCTAAACGAGAAGTATTTTATATTGTTTTTGAGTTTGGTGGTGAAACAAGGGTTGAAACACAATTTATATAAAGGTTTTGGGCATCAAAAACCGGTTCCAACGGCTATATTACCGTTGGAACCGATTACAACGGATATAATACTCTCAAAAACCGGTTCCAACGGCTATATTACCGTTGGAACCGCTTACAACGGATATAATACTCTCAAAAACCGGTTTCAACGGCTATATTACCGTTGAAACCGGTTCCAACGACTAGTTTGACCTGCAACTGACTTTTTTTAAAAAAAACCCGGCAGAACCGGTTATTCCGGGTAGGAACCAAAACCTGTTACAAAATGGAACCGGGTAGGAACCGGGTACGAATCGATTGGGGATATAATATGTGGAACCGGGTACGGATTTCGGGTATATAAATACCCAAACCGGGTATTAGGTCCACCGGATACGAACTGGAACCGGTTCCGGGTCGGGTACACAGGTTCGGGTCCGGAACCGTTTTTTTTTTGCACGTCTACAGCTTAATACACTTCCCAGATACAGTGTTTATTATAACAAAACCAAACTTCAACTACATTGTGAACATGTTATTATTAAATTGTACAATACATATAAATCACAAATCCATGATTATTAGATCTTAACGTGTTTGAAGTGTTCTTTTTTCACTTCTTTTCTTGCATAAAAAAAGAACAAAAAAATCACAACAAAAGCGATTTTATTGAAGGTGGAAACTAAAATCTAGTCTACAAGTAGAACAAACAAACCACAACTCTAATCACTTTATCGCGGTAAATGGGACCCACAAACAATTCTTCTAATCAACTCTAGACTGACCCGCTCGAGAAGAAAGAATGATGCCAACAATAAGACCGTAGAGGGCCAAAGCTTCAGCAAAAATGAGAATCAAGATCATTCCAACAAAAAGCTTTGGTTGTTGTGCATTAGCCCTGCATTTACAACACGATTATTATGTTAACTAACGGTGTCAATTTTGAGTCATTTACTCGAGGTCCATATTAATGCTTAAAACATGGCCAGTCTTGTTAGTCTAATATTAAGTTATTATAACAATATTATTATTGTTATTGTTGTACTCATAGTTGACTCATTAAGTAGTTATATCTGTTATCTAAAATTGGACATAAAAGTGTTAGCAGGTCAACCTTAACCCAACCGTGCTACAGCCTATATTAGAAACTTGTTTCAACTTTCAACCCAAACCCATTTAAGCTGTGGTGGAACAATTATCACTACCCATCCCAGTATAGGTCAAAGTACCTAAAGCCGATGCTAAACCCGAAACATTGGGGATGCGTAATGGGGCAGGTATTAGTGTATGGGAATTTGTTTTAGAAAAGTTCACATAATTGAGCCGGGTATGGGATTAGTCGTATAATATTACTTTATTAGTATATTATACAATCAGGCTAGAAACCCGTGTATTCACGGGTTGAATAAGAATAATATTAAATTAAATATTAAATAGTTAGCAATGAAGATTTAGAAATTGAAAAAGAGAAACTGAAAACAAACTTATTAATTAGTTGAAGAAATATAAGCGGGATACGAAAGCAAAGAAATCAATCAATCAATCAATCATACCCAGTAAAATCCCACCGACAGCAAAGCTATAAGTAGGGTCTGGGGAGGGTGGGATGTAGGCACACCGTACCTCTATCCAAAGGAATAAAGAGGTGGCTTCCAGAGAGACCCTCGGCTCTAAGTACATGTGTATGAAACAAAATAAAGGAAATCAAAGTTTAACAGTTATATAAAAACTACTACTAATTATAATAATATTCATAATAAGATCACAGTTTAACAGCTATATAAAAGCTAATAATAATAATAATAATAATAATAATAATAATAATAATAATAATAATAATAATATATGTAAGGGAAATACCATTATGGTATGTGGCCTAAATAAGTTAAGTCTAAGCCCTAAGGTATTCAATTCTCTTTAAAAATCTTTAACTTTAATTCAACTTCTCCACGAATTCCTATCCTCAACCATGTCCTCGGAGAGGTTTGGGTCTATCAAATCATGCCTAATCCTCTCATCCCAAGTCAATTTCGGTCGTCCTCTACCCCTCCTCCCCTCTATAGTAATGTTTTCTACGGATCTAACAGGATTCGTCGTCTGTCTTCTCTTTACATGTCCAAACCATCTCAATCTCCACTGTCTTATCTTGTCAGCTATGTTCGCCACCCCTAATCTCTCGCGAAACACAACGTTTCTTATTCGGTCTAGCTTTGTGTGCCCACACATCCAACGTAGCGTTCTCATTTCTGCTACCTCCATCTTCCCCACTTGTGCCTTCTTGATCGCCCAACAATCTGTTCCATATAGCATTGCAGGTCTAACTGCCACCCTATAGAATTTTCCCTTTAGTTTAGTCGGGAAACTCTTGTCGCACAATATACCTGTGGCTGCTTTCCATCTACACCATCCTACCTGAACTCGGTGGGTCACATCACTGTCTAATTCCCCATCGCTCGGTACAAATGATCCTAAATACTTGAACTTCGTTACCTGCGGGACCACCTGCCCTTCAATTGTGATCTGTGCGTCTTCATTGTCGTTTATCCCACCAAAATCACAGTGGAGGTACTCCGTCTTAGATCGGCTAATCTTTAAACCTTTTGTCTCTAAGGTTGTTCGGCACTCCTCAAGCCTCATGTTTAGATCTTGTTTTTTCTCAGCAAGTAACACAATATCGTCAGCGAACATCATGCACCACATGAGAGTCCCCTGAATCGACTTTGACAACTCATCCAAGACTACTGCAAAAAGAAACGGGCTCAACGCTGACCCCTGGTGAAGACCTACCTCTACAGGAAAGAAATCAGTATCCCCCACTGGCGCACGGACACTTGTTTCACTCCTGGTATACATATCCATAATTATCTCTATGTATTTCCTGGGCACTCTTCTACCCTCCAAGCACTCCCAGAGCACCTGTCGTGGCACACTGTCGTAGGCCTTTCCTAGGTCAATAAACACCATATGTAGATCACGCTTCTTCTCCCTATACTTTTCCATTAATCTTCTTATAAGGTGTATTGCCTCTGTGGTGGAACGCCCCGGCATGAAGACAAATTGGTTGACCGTAACCTGAGTTTCTCGTTTAAGTCTAACCTCAATCACTCTTTCCCATAGCTTCATAGTATGACTTAGTAGTTTGATTCCTCGGTAGTTACCACAACATTGGGCGTCTCCTTTGTTCTTATAGATAGGAACTACAACGCTGCTCCTCCACTAGTCTGGCATCTTACCCGATTTGAGAATACTATTAAACAGAGTAGTTAACCACATGACTCCTTCCTCCCCCAGACACTTCCACACCTCGATGGGTATGTTGTCTGGGCCAACCGCCTTAGACCTTCCCATCCTCCTAGGTGCATCCTTCACCTCTTCTCGTGTGATCCGTCGACAGTAGCAGTTATTCGATTGTTGTCGTTGAAAGTTTGTGTTGTCATGTTCTTCTTGGTAAGCTCTCCCATTGTTAAAAAGATTGTGGAAGTAGGTTTGCCATCTTAGCTTGATGTCCTGCTCCTTGACCAGTACATGCCCATCTGTATCCTTTATGAACTTCACCAGTCCTAGATCTTGCCTTCTACGCTCCCTGGCTTTGGCAATCTTAAACATAGCATGTTCCCCCTCTTTTGTTTCTAGACTTTCATACGAAAGAAAAGCGGAAAAAGTAAATGAGGGCTAAAAAAGTTATGACAGGTGGCAAATTTAAAAAATATGATAAATAATATGTTAAGTTTTTAGAAACTTAAAGATGTTATAATTGTAAAATTGCCAAATGTGTAGTTGAATACTTATATTTCAAGTAGATTTTAAGATAAGTTTAAAATCAGGTTGTGTTGTGGGTAACAAGCATCCCAACTGATACACTTTACCCAACACCCGCGAGTATTCCCCAATCCCTCTAATGTCTTGAGTGATGAGCAAAAGATGTTTTCAAACATTTTAGGTTTGAATGCCGCTAAATCGGACGAATCGAGTAAGAGAAGAGAGGGAGAAGAGTGAATTACCTAACACCAGCATCTCCGACAATTCCAATAGCCATACCCGCAGAAAGACCGGCAAGGCCACAAGCCAAACCAGAAGACAAATGAGCATATCCATCAAACAAATAATAAGACTTGGCCTTAGGGTTAATCCCGGTACTAATAATGACAGCAATAATGAGACCGTAAATCCCCAAGACTCCTGCCATAACCACCGGAACAATGGACTTCATCACCAACTCGGGCCTCATCACCCCCATTGAGGCCACTCCGACACCACTCTTGGCCGTCCCGTACGCGGCCCCCATACCTACACATATAGCCATGTTTTAATCACTAGTACCGGATTTCTACAACAATAACAATCCGAAATGGTTAATTAGGGATCTGGAAGATGGAATTGACTTACAGGAAAAGACAAGGGCGGCAGCGGTGCCGAGGAATCCGAAGAACGGAGCTGTTTCGTCGCCAGAGAACGTTGAAGATGACATGATTGATCGGTTGATTTAGGCTTTTCAGATTATGATCTCTATTCTACAGTCTTTGATTTTCATATATTTTATATTTTTTTTATTATCTATACTATATATAATACATCAAACAAGTGCAAATTAAGACACCCATTTTTAAGTAATTTACAACACTTAAAGCATGAGGTACATGCGTTAGTAAGGGTAAACATGTCTTTTAAACATAATTCATTCAACTTACAAGTTTGCTCCCTCATTTTTAACCATATTATGTTTTTAATTTAACTTGTAAACTAACTTCTCACCCATGATTTTTAAACGATTATAGCCTTTTCATACGTTAATATTTTTATAAACAAATTGCACCATAAAAACGAGCATTTTAATCTCTTTAATTTGGATATGATATTGTTGTAATTTTATCATTTTAAATAAATTAATATGTTACGTAGGAATGTTCAGTGTCGGTTTTGATGGTTTTTAAGTTAAACTTGTGAGTCAAACCATTAGTACTGATTTTTTGTCGTCCAAAACCAAACTCAACCATTGAAAGTTAAAACCGAATCGTTACTAAAGGCCTGGTTCCAGTTTGGTTTCACTAAATTTAGTTTAAAATAATTAATAATTTAAATGTACCATAAATTTTAACTAAAAACCAACATAATATGATACTTGAGATGATCATAAATAAAAAATGATAATTTTAACCACATAAACGGTAAATATTAATGGAAGATCTAGGACGTGAAATAATAACAACAAAGATTACAAAAGGAATCATATTGCAATTAGGTTAATTTACAGTCTTTTCTGGTTTCATATGGCCGGTTGCCGATATAAACCGCGAACCAACCGTTCACTATGTTTTGAAAATTTTGAAACCGACCAACAAACCGAAAGTAAAAAAGAAAAAGAAAAAAGTAAGTCAAACCAATGACCGATTTAAACGATTTCAAGGTTTTAACCGAACCATAAAGACTTATATTTGTACGTGATTAACAAATTCAAACACCCGCTGCATCGCGCGGGCACCTGTCTAGTCTAAAATTAATGAGTGATTCACATAACTATTCAATCATCTTGCGAAATGATTTATTTCTTGATTCCGATTTTGCCCTTGTGTTCCTGGGTACGAACTAGGTTTCATTTTGAAACCAGTTCGTTTTGTTTTAAATGGTTAAAATCGGATTAAATCCAATCGGATCGTATGTATTTTTTGTTTTTTTAATCTTTTACTAGTTTGATACCTCATACCCGTATACTGCATAGGTAAACATTGTTAATACATGATCGTTGTACAATAGTGTTTATAGTAGTTTTAAAATAACCATTACTTTTTTTATTTTTTAAAATTTTTTTAGTTTTTAACACAAATTAAATAAGCCAAAAAGCAAGAAAATAACCTTAAGTCTTTTTTTTTCAATGCACTATTCTTAGAAAAATTATAAATAAAGAATGCTTTAGTTCGTAGTTTTTTGTTTGAATCTATTCTATCATAAAAGAACTTCAAATAGACCTATAAAAACCTGATCTTGCAGAATTCTAGCAATAAAAGTTAAAAATTATGTATATGATACACAGTTTACATTGTAAAGATATATTCAATTTGAATTATTATGGGTATTAACTACCAAGGTTGAGTTTAACTACAAATGGTAACAAAAAAAAGAAGGCATGTGTCAAATGGAGACCAAAGGAGAAAAAACACAATAGAAAAACACATATTTTCACTAGTCATATGTTAAAAGCACATGTCAATTCCCCTATCATTTTGAAACGTTTAAAACTTTTTCGTACGACATTTAAAAAATATAATTCACCATAATAACAAACCTTTTTTATATTTAATATAAGTATGGCTTTGTTTTATAAAATAAAAAAAATACATCATGGTGTCTTTCTGTTTATGATTATGTCTATGTTTATCTCTGTGTCTCTCTATTTATCATTGTGTTTGTACGCTTATCATTATGTTTTTTTTTCAAAAGTGATGAAATCTAAAAATTGTAATTGTAAAATAACACCGTTGTGTAATTTTAATATGTAAAGATAATAATAAATAACAACCATATTTAAAACATAAAACACAATGATTAATGCGTATTATACAATAACATAAAACGCAACACACCATGTGTAATGCCCCGTTACCGGTGCCCTACTTTGGACGTTGGATTTACTCATAAACACAGTTCTAAACATCAGAGTTAAATAAAACTTTCGTGGAATATAAAAACTTCACCCATAATATATTACATAACTTTCAAATCTTGTCTTTAACAAACAGTCATAGTCATTAAAATAAAACATAGTCTTTAAAATATCATAACATGTCCTTGAGATGCTAGTATCTTCAATTTCATGCCATGTGTCTTCGCTCAAGCCTGTCTTAGCCTATTCACCTGTGTGCATACTAAAAGTCAGCTACGCTGAGCGAGTTCTAGTTAACCAGGTAACATACAATACATTCACATGTTTATACATACGCATCCGAATATACATATTATATAACATGTTTATCTTTCTTTCATACATATTATTATATACCTTTTTTCTTTCTTTTATTCCTTTCTTTTCTTACATACTCTTATATTAAACCTTACTTTACATAATTTTATGTTATAAAAAGCATTACGCCATACTACCTCGAGTATTATTAGGGCTCGGTTCCCTTTTCTACCTTGAGTATTATTAGGGCTCGGTTCCTGTGACAATCGTCAATTCCAGGTTAACTCCGTTAACTCAACTCCGTCAATTCAAACTTTAAGATCGTTGAATCTATAACGCACACTTCATTACATTTAAACTAGGGTTTAAATGACGCGTAACACTTACTACATGTGTAGTCTTTCGGGATTTGCACCGAAACGCAAACGAGTTGACGCAAACGATTGATAAATAAACGATAAACGTAAAAACAATAATTATGTGATTATTATGTGTTAGGATTATGTGCTATGTGATAAAACTATGGTCATGTTAACTTATTGGGCAAGTATGATGGAATGTTCTAGAAAAACAACCCTTGGAAAGAAGAGGGACTAGAGTGTAACTTGTATTATTATAAATACATCACTAATAAACAAACCCTAACTTATTATTAACCTACAACCCTAAATCGGCTCTCTCTCCCTCTCTTGATCCACGGCTGCCGTCCACCTTCATCACACACACACACATCAATCAAGAGATTAATCCAAGAACTAGGTGCTAGGAAGGTATACTTGATCATCTCTTACCTCCTTGTTGTGTAATTTTGATGTTTAATGGGTTGTATGTAAACCCTAACTCAGCCGATTATATGTATGTATGTGATCAATATGATAGTTGTTAGTTGGATAATAGATTGATAACTAGATTGATGTTGTTGCATGATTGATTGTTGTTCTTGATTTGAATTAAAACACAAACCCTAATCTTGTATGTATGGTGTGATTTATATGCATGGATAGTAGTTATGGTGTCTAGAGGGTTATATGGATGCATGATAGTTCATAGATTGTTATGATGTTGAGTTTTGATGTGAACAGATTCTGGACAGAATATATATACGATGTTTAACTGACTGTAACGAAGTGTAAACGTGAAAATTGATTGAGATTGTGAGTACTGCAGTAAACTAGGTTGAGTCTAGTTTCTATAAAGTATAAATTCGTAATTTTTGGATAAGTGGAAGTATACTTTTATGATTTTACAAAAACGTGATGCAAAGCTGAGCTGTTAGACCTGCTGTTAGGTTATATTGTAAATTCTATATCTCATGAACTACGAGGCCAATTGGGTTGGTTTCACTTCTGGAAGTTGACTCACTGAGTTAGGAACCAAACCCAAGTGGTCTTGCATTTATTGGATTTTTCGTTTACCGGGAATTGCAAATAACATTCTGTTGTGCATGAATCTGACTGATATGAGTTTACTGTAGTGTTTTGATCATTATGAGAAATCTATATGGAATAAAAATAATATAAAATATGTTCTGGAAACCTAAGACATGTATGTTTCAGTGGTGATTTTTGGTGAATTAATTGAGATGATATGATCGGTGAAATAGTACAATCTTTCAAGTAGAAATTCTGTCACAATGAAACTAGCTGCTGAGTTGTGTAGGAATGCATGAAATATGATAGTTTTTATATAATTGTTGTATTTTGACCAAAATAACCTTGCGGGGAATAGTTGCTAGTTTGATTGCCATGAATTGACCAAATTGCCCTTATGGGGAATAATGGTTAGTTAGTCTTTGTTTGTTGACCGAAATGCCCTTACGGGAATAATTGCTTGTAAGTATGTTATTAATACATGACACGAAAGTAATTGCTCACTCGTGTATCGTATCACAATTGTACTTGTTTAAATCACACACGGTTCACAAACGAAACACGAAACATGATACGTGCATAGGTATTATGTGCCGAGTCTAGAGACTCGTTAAACGTTCCGATACTTAGAAAATCTCTTTGTTATTTTAGAACGCTAGAGAGTTTTCTACGACGCGCATCACTCGGTGATCTAATTTGGAATATTCTTCGCAAACAGTGAGTTCACTTACCCCGCTCTTTGAACTGTTTTCAAACGTTTTTCACTTGGGGGAGATAACATACTCCGATAAACGCATTTTTGAGATAAACACATATTTAAGATTTTGTTATAAATTATATATATCACTTGTAGAGGCTAAGCGGCACGTAACCCTTGAAGTCCCACGCATCGAACCGGTTAATATTTGGAATAGCGAGTCACTGTTGAGTAGTACTACTGGGTTTGACAAACCCCACCCGACGCTAAGCTCAACTGGAGGTTGAGTGGGTGTAATTTTTGGCTAACACTTACCATGGTCTGGGTTGACCTGGTGACGGGCACTTGATAAACAGTCAGCTTCGGTCTCGAACCACTTAGTAATACTTGTTGTATAGATTAGCTACCTATCGATATATAATTTGACATAACATTATCTGGTAACACTTAAACGCTGTAACGTGGTTACACACTTAAACGCTGTAACGTGGTTACACACTTAAACGCTGTAACGTGGTTACACACTTAAACGCTGTAACGTGGTTACACACTTAAACGCCGTAACGTGGTTACGCAAAACATTTAAACGCCGTAACGTGGTTACGCAAAACTTTTAAACGCCGTAACGTGGTTACGCAAAACACTTAACGAAAACGCTGAACTCAAACGCTAAACGATTTATCTTATATAACTTGTGAACTCACCAACCTCGTGTTGACCCCTTTTAGTATGTTATTCTCAGGTAGCCGAGGCGGGCGCGCGGTTTAGGAGCATGCATTAATGAAAACACTTTTATTCTGCAAACTTAATTTTAACAGTTACATTTGGTTTTAAGTCGTCCTGCGTGACGCAACTTTTGAATTAAGGTTTTACGCTTCCGCATTTACTTTCATTTAAACGTTTTTCTTTGGTTTGGTTATAACTAATGAATCCGATCCTGCCAGTTCACACCCTCTGACGGTAAAACTCCGTTAGTGGATTTTGAGGGTGTGACAGATTGGTATCAGAGCCATTGGTTATAGCGAACTAGAAACTGCATGCATACTAGACTATAACCGCGACGACCCATTAGTTATAATAATACGCACTGCATAGGTTTGTGTAGTCTTGTAATCTTATCTCTTACCTCTTTCGCTCATACGCGCGCATATACACGGCTTACCTGTAGAAATGTCGACGCCACCCTCATCATCATCCGATTCGATGACGCATGCTCACGGGAAGGAACCGCAGTTACCTACTGCCTCGCCACCCCACGTAGTCCCGGAACTCGAAGCTCCTGCACCGAAGAGGTACCGCCTATCCGGAGGCTTGTATGACAACGACGTTAGCTGGGAGTGGTACCCCAACATGATCAGACGTATGGTCTACCGTGAACAAGTTTCCCCATTGCCTCACCCGAACCACCCTGCTTACCCTAACACTCTACCACCTATACCCGAACCTGTAGAGCGAGTTCTCGCAGCTGTCGTTTCTTGTTTGGAGCGTGATGTGGGTTACATGCGCTACACTAGAGAAAATGTTGCCAGACTGTGTAAAGATGGAACCGAGACTCAGGAGGAGATTGCCCGCATGGCAGCGGCAACGAAAGAAATGCAAGAGACTAGTGAGCAACAAACCAAGGTTATGATGAAGATGCAAGCCGAGATGATAGACTTGCAAGAGCAACTCCAAGAAGCAAGGACCCGAACCGAAATAGCATTAGAACTCTGCTGGGACACTTGAGGATTCCGCCCTCACTTGGTGGAATTCGAACGTCCAGATCCTTGGATTAGAACTGGCTAACGCGATGAACTGGGAGGAGTTCAAAAACATGATGCGAGAAGAGTACTGTCCGAGGGAAGAAATTTCGAAGTTAGAATCAGAATTTTGGTCACTAAAGATGGTAGGTTCGGAGATTGAAGCCTACACTACTCGTTCGCACGAGTTGGCTGTGTTGTGTCCGCGGATGGTGGATCCGCCGAGCAAGAGAATAGAGATGTACATTGATGGGTTAGCACCACAGATTCAGGGTATGGTGACGTCTTCCAGACCAGCCACGATCCAACAAGCGATCCGTTTGGCTCACAAACTGACGGATCAGGCTGTGACCCAGGGTGCGTTACCACCGAGGGGTTCGACTGCTAAAGCCCGTGACAACCCGAGTAATGACCACGTCAGCAACAGTAACAACAACAGCAACCCGAACAGCGGGAAGAGAAAGTTTGACAACACCAGATCTTCATCCTCAAACCTCCCACCGCAACACCACTACCGTAAGCCCGAATTTACTCGGAGTTTCAACACTCAGAATCACAACAACAACAACTCCAACAACAACGGTAGCGGGCAGGTTTCGAGCGGATATGCTGGGAAGTATCCAAAGTGCAACAGGTGCAACTATCATCATGTTGGCCAGTGTGACCGTGTCAAGTGTCAAAGATGCGGAAAGATAGGTCACCAAGCGAAAGAATGTAGAGGAGACCTTGCGGCGAAGGGTGCTCCTAAGCCACCGATGACGACTAAGGGATGTTTTGAATGTGGACAGGAAGGTCATTTCCGGAAGGATTGCCCCAAGCTGAATCATAATGACAACAATGGGGGCAATGGAAGTGGCAGTAACGGTGGAGGAAATGGCAAAGGAAGAGCGTTTGTGATTGGATCGGGTCAAGCCCGCAGAGATCCGCATGTGGTGTCTGGTAAGTTCCCTGTAAACGATTGTTTTGCTTCTGTTTTGTTTGACACTGGAGCTGATAGGAGTTTTGTGTCAAAAGCCTTTAGCCAACTTTTAAACCTTACTCCAACCCCGTTAGACGCTAAGTTTCCTGTTGAATTAACTAATGGTAAAACTGTAGTAACAACTCATATACTTGCGGGATGTAAGTTGAAACTGTCAGGTCATGTTTTTGACATCGACCTTATTCCTTTTACGCTTAGTAGTTTCGATGTCGTTGTCGGCATGGACTGGTTATCCGAGAACCGAGCGGAGATTATATGCCATGATAAGATAGTCCATATTACCACCCCTTCCGGCGAGATCATTTCGATCCGAGGCGAGAGAAGCGGCATGACCACCAGCGTCATTACCCTTATGAAAGCACAGAAGTATTTACGAAAGGGTCATCCGGCAGTTTTGGCGCAGATTGTTGAGAAACCCGCGGAGGAGAAACTAATTGAAGACATACCGGTTGTGGGAGACTTTCCGGAAGTTTTCCCGGAGGATTTACCTGGACTCCCTCCTATTCGTCAAGTCGAATTTCAGATCGAGTTGACACCCGGTGCAGCACCCATAGCACGAGCCCCGTATCGGCTCGCACCTGCGGAACTTCAGGAGTTGTCCACCCAGTTGCAAGATTTGTTGGATAAAGGTTTTATCCGACCTAGCTCATCGCCATGGGGAGCCCCTGTCTTGTTTGTTCGAAAGAAAGACGGGACTTTCCGAATGTGCATCGACTACCGGGAATTGAACAAGGTGACGGTCAAGAACCGTTATCCTTTACCCCGAATTGATGATTTATTTGACCAGCTTCAGGGATCGAGTTACTACTCGAAGATCGATCTACGATCCGGTTACCACCAGCTGAGAGTGCGCGAAGAAGATATTTCAAAAACGGCTTTCAGAACACGGTATGGTCACTACGAGTTCTCGGTTATGCCTTTTGGCCTAACCAACGCGCCAGCCGTATTTATGGATCTCATGAATCGAGTATGCAAGGCGTACCTCGACAAGTTTGTGATTGTTTTCATTGATGATATTCTCGTCTACTCCAAGAACGAGACTGACCACGAAGAGCACTTAAGGATAATCCTGGAACTACTGAAGAAGGAACAACTGTATGCTAAACTCTCGAAATGTGAATTTTGGCTTCGCGAGGTTCACTTTTTAGGACATGTGATCAACGAGAATGGTATCCATGTCGATCCCGGTAAGGTAGAGGCCATCAAAAACTGGGAAGCACCTAAGACTCCGACTGAAGTGCGACAATTCCTAGGACTGGCCGGCTACTATCGGCGTTTCATCGAGGGATTTTCAAAGATTGCTCAACCCCTCACCGCTTTGACTCACAAGGGCACTAAGTACAACTGGGGTGACGCGCAAGAAACCGCTTTTCAACTGTTGAAAACCAAGCTTTGTAGCGCCCCTATTTTAGCTCTCCCCGAGGGAACGGAAAACTTTGAGGTACACTGTGACGCATCTATACAAGGTCTCGGTTGTGTGCTGATGCAACTCGAGAAGGTTATAGCCTACGCCTCTAGACAACTACGGGTTCACGAGAAGAACTACACGACCCACGATTTGGAACTCGGAGCTGTAGTGTTTGCTCTAAAGATATGGAGGCATTACTTGTACGGTACCAAGTTTACCATTTACACCGACCACAAGAGTCTCCAACATATCTACGATCAGAAAGAGCTGAACATGCGACAGCGTCGTTGGGTCGAGCTGCTTAAAGATTATGATTGTGCCATCAAGTACCACCCTGGCAAGGCCAATGTGGTGGCCGACGCCCTCAGCAGGAAAGAAACAGATAAACCCATACGAGTGAGAGCATTGCAACTCACGATTCATGCCAGCTTACCCGATCAGATTCGCGATGCGCAACTGGAAGCTTTGAAAGATGATAATCTTCCATCGGAACTCATGCGGGGCATGAGCAAGCAACTTGAAACCAGATCGGACGGGGTCCGATATTTTGAGAACCGGATTTGGGTTCCACGATACGGAGAGTTGAGAACTCTAGTGATGGACGAAGCTCACAAGTCCCGATATTCTATCCACCCTGGCTCAGATAAAATGTATCATGATTTAAAGGAACTTTACTGGTGGCCGAACATGAAAGCCGACATCGCCACCTACGTGAGCAAATGCTTGACTTGTGCCAGAGTCAAGATTGAATACCAGAAACCATCTGGTCTACTGCAACAACCGGAACTCCCAATGTGGAAATGGGAGCACATCTCAATGGATTTTATTACGGGTTTGCCTAAGACACCGACGGGATGCGATACCATCTGGGTGATCGTTGACCGGTTGACTAAATCGGCACATTTCCTAGCGATTAAGGAAACGGACAAAATGGAAAGACTGACTCGAGTATACATGAAAGAAGTGGTGTCTAGACACGGAGTGCCTGTCTCGATCATTTCCGATCGAGATTCTCGTTTTACCTCACACTTTTGGAAGTCGCTGCAAAGCGCACTGGGCACACGTCTCGATATGAGTACAGCATACCATCCTCAGACGGATGGGCAAAGTGAACGGACTATTCAGACCCTGGAGGATATGTTGCGTGCATGCGTTTTAGATTTCGGAAAAAGTTGGGAACCCCACTTACCCTTGGTAGAGTTTTCATATAATAACAGCTACCACGCAAGTATTAAGGCAGCGCCGTTTGAAGCGCTGTACGGACGGAAGTGTCGATCACCACTCTGCTGGGCAGAGGTGGGTGACAGCCAAATCACTGGTCCAGAACTGGTACTCGAAACCTCGGAAAAGATTGTTCAAATCCGAAATCACATGGCAGCAGCACGGGATCGCCAAAAGAGTTACGCCGACAAGCGCCGAAAACCTCTCGAATTTAAAGTGAACGATCGGGTGTTACTCAAAGTCTCACCTTGGAAAGGTGTAGTTCGCTTTGGTAAGCGAAACAAACTCAACCCACGGTATGTTGGTCCGTACCGGATAACTGAGCGCATTGGTCCGGTGGCGTACCGACTGGACCTACCAACAGAACTCAGTGGCGTACACGATGTATTCCACGTATCAAATTTGAAGAAATGCCTATCTGATGAAACCCAAGTAGTCCCTTTGGAGGAACTGCAAGTTGATGAACAGTTACGGTTCATTGAGGAACCAGTCGAAGTTTTGGATTGGGAAACCAAAACACTCAAACACAGCAAAAATTCCAATCGTTAAGGTTCGTTGGAACTCGAGACGTGGACCGGAGTTCACGTGGGAACGCGAGGATCAAATGATGAAAAAGTATCCCCACCTTTTTGAAGGGCTAACCAAACACCGAAAACCGCGAAACCCGGCAAATCGTCAAACATCACCGGAGGTATGAATTAAATTTTGGGACGAAATTTCTTTTTACTAGGGGATGATATGACAAACTGAAATTTTTCTTCTTACTCTTTCAGACTCTCATCACGACTTGACTCAAATTTTCGGGACGAAAATTCTTTAACAAGGGAATGATGTGACAATCGTCAATTCCAGGTTAACTCCGTTAACTCAACTCCGTCAATTCAAACTTTAAGATCGTTGAATCTATAACGCACACTTCATTACATTTAAACTAGGGTTTAAATGACGCGTAACACTTACTACATGTGTAGTCTTTCGGGATTTGCACCGAAACGCAAACGAGTTGACGCAAACGATTGATAAATAAACGATAAACGTAAAAACAATAATTATGTGATTATTATGTGTTAGGATTATGTGCTATGTGATAAAACTATGGTCATGTTAACTTATTGGGCAAGTATGATGGAATGTTCTAGAAAAACAACCCTTGGAAAGAAGAGGGACTAGAGTGTAACTTGTATTATTATAAATACATCACTAATAAACAAACCCTAACTTATTATTAACCTACAACCCTAAATCGGCTCTCTCTCCCTCTCTTGATCCACGGCTGCCGTCCACCTTCATCACACACACACACATCAATCAAGAGATTAATCCAAGAACTAGGTGCTAGGAAGGTATACTTGATCATCTCTTACCTCCTTGTTGTGTAATTTTGATGTTTAATGGGTTGTATGTAAACCCTAACTCAGCCGATTATATGTATGTATGTGATCAATATGATAGTTGTTAGTTGGATAATAGATTGATAACTAGATTGATGTTGTTGCATGATTGATTGTTGTTCTTGATTTGAATTAAAACACAAACCCTAATCTTGTATGTATGGTGTGATTTATATGCATGGATAGTAGTTATGGTGTCTAGAGGGTTATATGGATGCATGATAGTTCATAGATTGTTATGATGTTGAGTTTTGATGTGAACAGATTCTGGACAGAATATATATACGATGTTTAACTGACTGTAACGAAGTGTAAACGTGAAAATTGATTGAGATTGTGAGTACTGCAGTAAACTAGGTTGAGTCTAGTTTCTATAAAGTATAAATTCGTAATTTTTGGATAAGTGGAAGTATACTTTTATGATTTTACAAAAACGTGATGCAAAGCTGAGCTGTTAGACCTGCTGTTAGGTTATATTGTAAATTCTATATCTCATGAACTACGAGGCCAATTGGGTTGGTTTCACTTCTGGAAGTTGACTCACTGAGTTAGGAACCAAACCCAAGTGGTCTTGCATTTATTGGATTTTTCGTTTACCGGGAATTGCAAATAACATTCTGTTGTGCATGAATCTGACTGATATGAGTTTACTGTAGTGTTTTGATCATTATGAGAAATCTATATGGAATAAAAATAATATAAAATATGTTCTGGAAACCTAAGACATGTATGTTTCAGTGGTGATTTTTGGTGAATTAATTGAGATGATATGATCGGTGAAATAGTACAATCTTTCAAGTAGAAATTCTGTCACAATGAAACTAGCTGCTGAGTTGTGTAGGAATGCATGAAATATGATAGTTTTTATATAATTGTTGTATTTTGACCAAAATACCCTTGCGGGGAATAGTTGCTAGTTTGATTGCCATGAATTGACCAAATTGCCCTTATGGGGAATAATGGTTAGTTAGTCTTTGTTTGTTGACCGAAATGCCCTTACGGGAATAATTGCTTGTAAGTATGTTATTAATACATGACACGAAAGTAATTGCTCACTCGTGTATCGTATCACAATTGTACTTGTTTAAATCACACACGGTTCACAAACGAAACACGAAACATGATACGTGCATAGGTATTATGTGCCGAGTCTAGAGACTCGTTAAACGTTCCGATACTTAGAAAATCTCTTTGTTATTTTAGAACGCTAGAGAGTTTTCTACGACGCGCATCACTCGGTGATCTAATTTGGAATATTCTTCGCAAACAGTGAGTTCACTTACCCCGCTCTTTGAACTGTTTTCAAACGTTTTTCACTTGGGGGAGATAACATACTCCGATAAACGCATTTTTGAGATAAACACATATTTAAGATTTTGTTATAAATTATATATATCACTTGTAGAGGCTAAGCGGCACGTAACCCTTGAAGTCCCACGCATCGAACCGGTTAATATTTGGAATAGCGAGTCACTGTTGAGTAGTACTACTGGGTTTGACAAACCCCACCCGACGCTAAGCTCAACTGGAGGTTGAGTGGGTGTAATTTTTGGCTAACACTTACCATGGTCTGGGTTGACCTGGTGACGGGCACTTGATAAACAGTCAGCTTCGGTCTCGAACCACTTAGTAATACTTGTTGTATAGATTAGCTACCTATCGATATATAATTTGACATAACATTATCTGGTAACACTTAAACGCTGTAACGTGGTTACACACTTAAACGCTGTAACGTGGTTACACACTTAAACGCTGTAACGTGGTTACACACTTAAACGCTGTAACGTGGTTACACACTTAAACGCCGTAACGTGGTTACGCAAAACATTTAAACGCCGTAACGTGGTTACGCAAAACTTTTAAACGCCGTAACGTGGTTACGCAAAACACTTAACGAAAACGCTGAACTCAAACGCTAAACGATTTATCTTATATAACTTGTGAACTCACCAACCTCGTGTTGACCCCTTTTAGTATGTTATTCTCAGGTAGCCGAGGCGGGCGCGCGGTTTAGGAGCATGCATTAATGAAAACACTTTTATTCTGCAAACTTAATTTTAACAGTTACATTTGGTTTTAAGTCGTCCTGCGTGACGCAACTTTTGAATTAAGGTTTTACGCTTCCGCATTTACTTTCATTTAAACGTTTTTCTTTGGTTTGGTTATAACTAATGAATCCGATCCTGCCAGTTCACACCCTCTGACGGTAAAACTCCGTTAGTGGATTTTGAGGGTGTGACAGTTCCCTTTCTGCCCCAAGAATTATTAGGGCTCGGTTCCCTTTCTGCCTCGAGAATTATTAGGCTCGGTTCCCTTTCTGACTTGAGAATTATTAGGGCTCGGTTCCATTTCTTCCATACAACCATACCATACCTTTCTATATATTCATAATTATATAACTTTCATACATACATACATACATATAACTTTCATACATACATACATAATTTATGCATCATATATAACAATCATATCTGCAAACTATCACGTGGCGGTACCTGCAATATCCAAAGATCGTTCACGCACTGTCAAGCATTCATTCATACATAAATCATATAGGTCATACACTTACCACTTAAGGTAAGTGCATTAACTAATCACATCGAGTATGCACACAACCCTGAAAAAATAACAAGGAATGGGGCTAGAAACTCACCTGAACTCGGTTACGTTCGCCGTTAATGGTTATCCCTTTCTTTAGTTGTGCACGGCTAACTGTATAACAATTACACATATCAATTGACTATCACTACCCATATCGTGTTTCTTGTTTAATTATAACCCTCAACGAACGAGGGTCTGGGGGCAGCGCCCCTGGCAGCGAGGTTCTAGGGGCGGCAGCCCCTAGCAGAGTCCAAGGGGCAGAGCCCTTGGCTGGGGTCGAATTAAGCCTAATTCGTTATCTGAACACAACCTAATTCGTTATCCTGATTCGTTATCCTGTCCTAACGAATGAGCATATAACGAATGACATGATTCGTTATCTTAACCTAGCGAATGGATAGATAACGAATTATTGGTGCATTCGTTATTAAGTCACACGACTGAGTCCCATTCGTTATGAGTGCGTAACAAATTACCGGTGATTCGTTTATCATAACGAATGAGCATCTGTTCTTATCCAAACTTTGACAAAAGGGGTCAAAGTCAAAATTGAAAAGAACATACGCAGTCAACCTTCATCAGATCTGCAATAAACCTTCGATTCTCAACGAAACAACACCAATTTGGTACCATTGAACTCGGATTTACCTCGCCTACAAACCCCAATCTCTCAATCACCCAAATACTATGTTTTACATTGTGCGATTTATGCACATATGCATACGACTCATTTACCCTCGATTAATCTATCAAATTCCTAATGAATTTCAATAAGATTTGTTGCATTAGATTTGTTTTTTACCATACTCAAGCAGATCCATGATTTCTAAACGAAATCCGAACCTAAACGAACAAGTTCTCATTATAAACGTACCTTAAACGAGTCAGTTTACGAACACGGTCTAGTCTTGATGTTGTTTTGGTTTGTCACAACATTCTAGCACCAATGGGTTCAGGTTTCCACCTTCGGATCTTGGCTCGAGATATAGGATGGTGTTTGTGTGTGTTTTTGATGGTGTAGAGATTGATAAAAGTGGAAAGGATTAGGGTTTAAGGGGTATTTATACTCCCTTAAGCCCATGGACCTAAGGCCAATTCCATCTCTTATTCCATCTTCTAAAGTCCAAGCCCGCCCTCTTATATTTTATTATCTAAACCGATGCATGTCACATTATTGAATAAATGACATTTCATTTATTATTATAACCGAAAGTAGGATGTTACACAATGGTGAATTCATATTATTAAACAGTGATCTGAAACTTTAAACACAATGGTAAATAGATAATATATATTGACCTTAACATAATACACAACGAATGTAATACACATTGACTAAAACACAATAATGAGTATAATGACACAATAACGAACAATAGACAATATGATTAACATAAAGACACAATAATGAGCAAAAGGTACAATGACGTACCTTTTGTTTTAAATTAAATCTTTAATATGTGTAACATTTGTAAAACACAATGACCATAACCTATAACACAATATAGAAAACTCAATTAAAAAACCACAATGTATAAATGTAACATTCGTCAAATTCAAAAGACGAAAACCCGACCCATGACCTATCGCGCAATTCGTATTCCCAAATTAACAATCAAAACGCATTTAAACTTCGAATTCAATATGGAAATAAGCATATTCGTAATATATCCGACTCCATGACGTGGATAATTGATCAATTACAGCCAAATTGATCAAATCACCCAAAATTAACCTATCTAGAACCCTAATTCGATTTACTATATAAACGATGTTATAAACCCAATTAAACTCACAGCCACAAACCCCGAGCCGTCGTCAATCATTACCCTAAACTTAATTTCTTCTTCGTGTTCAATTGATTGTTGTTCTTGATCTTCTCATTGCCGTCCACTGTCATTCGTCATTACCCCACCTCCGTTCATCAGAAGAGGTAATTGAAGATATGGTTACAATCGCATTTACATGTAGATCAAAAGCCCTAAACTTGATTTGATTCATTGTAAACGGATTGATCAATTTAAGTTTTTAGGGTTCATTAGGAATTGGGGATCCTTTCTGTTTTGTTTATATTAATTTGGTCCTAAGATCTAACGCATGTACTGGCTAGCCCAGCTGGTTAAACACATGATTCAGGGGGTGGAGGTCGCGGGTTAGACCCTCTGCACCCCGGATTTTAGTATATTTTTTGTTATCTTCTATTTAATTACTTAATAACTATAATATTAATAATAATAATTGATTAAAACCATTTTAATAAAAAAAACCAACTTCATAATACTCGCTTTTCTCACGTTTTCGTTCGTGTGTATGTACATATAAGCATATATGTATGTATATATTTATATTTATAAATAATACCGCGTATTTAATATCTTAGATTTATCGATTTAATAAAAACGTAAATTTTTATACCTATACGAATTTATTTTACTTAATTAAATTAATATACTATATTGTAATTTTAAGTGAATTAAGAAACTAATAATACTGTTAAAGATGTATTTTACTTATATAATATCTTTATATATTATAATTTTAAGATTTATGTTTTAATCAAGTAAACTAATAAAATTACAACTACTATTTATTGAGTTATGTTTTTCATAAATTAAAATATTTGTTTTATATAATGAAAATCCTTAAAAATGTATTATTATATTGATATTATTTAACTAGTGAATCTTGACTTAAGCGTATCCGTTACTCTCGATTCTCTTAGGCTTTAACGTTCGCGTGTGACTTTTCCCTTCTTCTCATTTTCTAAATCATTGTTGTCTGTCTATCGAAGTGAGTTTACGTATCCCCCTTTTTCATCTTTTAAATTTTCGGGGTGACATGTATACCCTATTTAAATTACTCATTTTTTTTATTTATCTAATTATAACACAATTTAATATATGTTTATGTGTGATTATTGCATGCTCTATGATTATTTTCTATGTGCTTAATTGTTTATTTTATGTATGGTGGTTGGTATCTCATCCTCATCTATCATCATCTAGTATGATCATACATTTACCCAAATACTTTGATATCGTATAATAAGAACGGGTCCACATCTATTTAGTTGTTTACATTTCCATAAAAATTGTAATACTCATCACTTACATTTGAATTGTGCTTTTTATTAATATATATCTTAACTAAAACTTATGTATTCTCACCAACATTCGTGTTGACAAACTCTATTTTATACATGCTACAGGTACAAGTAATTTACATTGATCAACATTGATGATATTAGTTTTTAACCTAGGTTATTTATTCAAACAATAAATATGATGTAATCGTTTTGATTATTATAATTGTGTACTTGTTTTGATATTAATGAAATAATTATTGTCACTTTAATTAGTGTCTTTTGAGCTACGGTCCAATCAATAAGTTATGCCCCGGCATGTTCCGCCTTTGGTCGGGGTGTGACAGATTGATATCAGAGCCGAAGGCTATAAGATAGGTGGTTAGATTTAACGGCCTAGTAGCATGCTTAGGGTCCCTATACTTGATATGCCTTTATGTGTTAGCACCCTGAATTATACTATTGATTACAGTAGCTAAAATACTATTTAATGATTTAAAAATATTCATGTACGCAAAAGCACACACTTAATCCAAGGCTATGCCTCACTCTGTATCAACATGGTCATGTGACGATCACATCCTTAAATTTATAACCGAATTCACGGTGATTCGTGGCTAAACTCGGTTTTTCCGTATTGTGTTTTGTTGATCGGATGGATGAAGTATGTACAATGGGGTGGTTCCCGAACTACTTCAACCATTTACCTCAACTCCCCCTCAAATTCGATTTTCGATTGATTTTATTTAATTGATGTTCGATATTTTTCATTTGTTGGAAGGACCCATGGTGGTTCATGAATCCCTAACCGGCAAATTAACCCATCTATTTTTATTCAAGTTTGTAACATCCTACTTTCGGTTATATTAATAAAATAAAGTTCGCTTATTTTATAGCGGGTCGTTATCGGTTTAGTTGAATAGAATACGAGATGGACTTGTGTTGGGTAAATGGATACGGGTTATGGACTTGGGTTATGGAGGAATGAAGGAAAGACCATGGGCTTAAGCCCATGATCAAAAATATATATACCCTTAATCCTCCATTTAATTCATTTACGCATATCCCTTACACCTCTCAAACACACACACTTAAGCTCTCTCTCTCTCTCTAGCCTCTCTCTAGCCGAAATATAGAAGAAGAATCGGATCCCGACCCAAGGTATGATAGTATTTTGGTTGTATGAGCTTAAATCCGTTAGTTATGGTCACTAAACGACGAGCCGACACCGTTAAACCGTTTAAGTCACGAGATCCGGGTGGAATCGGGTATAAACCGAACCTATGATGAGCTTAGGGGTCACCCTAGCTCAGATCTGGATCGAACGGGACGAAAAACGGTGAAAAACGAGTTAACCGACGTGTTCGCGGTTTTCCGGCGGCTTTCCGGCAAAGGCGGCGCCGGAAAGGCGTCGCCGGAATAGTGGTACGAGGATAAGTAATGTCAGGGAATGTTCTGACATTCCCTGACCTAACCCTAGTTCGCTATGGGTACTTAACGAATTGAAGGTGATTCGTTAGTTGATTCGCTTTAGGGAGCACAACGAACTAGCTCTAGTTCGTCTATGATTCGTCTCTGATTCGTTAAGGGAAAAGGGTAACGAATTACCCTTAATTCGTTATGATTAGTTCGTTAAAAGAAATAACGAATTAGAAGGTACAATTCGCTATATGGACTGATTCGTTAAGGAGTCCAGTTTGTTAAGGGTTCAATTCGTTATAAGAACCAGTTCGCTAGGATAATCCAATTCGCTATGAACCAACAACGAATTAGAAGTTTAACTGAATGACAATAACAGTCCCTGGACTTAGAAAAGAACGATTTAATTACAAAGAAGCCCTTGGACTTTAAGTAGCAAATTATTTAAGGATTCAAAACCCTAATGGAAAATGTGCTTAACCCCAGCCAGGGGCTCTGCCCCCTGGACCCCGCTAGGGGCTGCCGCCCCTAGAACCCCGCTGCCAGGGGCGCTGCCCACGGACCCCCGTTCGTTGAGGGTAATAATTAAACTAGAAAGGCGATATATGTAGTGATAATTTACTGAAACGTATAATTATTATACAGTTAGTCGGGCACAGCTCAAGAAGGGAATAACCGTAAACGGTGAACGCAACCGCATTGAGGTGAGTTTCTAGCCCCACTTCCTTGTTATGTTTTCGGGGCTGTGCGCATACTCGATGTGATAGTTAATACACTTATCTTAAGTGGTAAGTGTATGCCTTGTATGATTTATCTATGATGATTGTTTGACGGTGCGTGAACGATCTTCGGATATTGCATGTACCGTCAGGTGGTAGTTAAGATATGATTGATAAGTATGATGAAAGATAGGATGTATGTATGAATATATGATGTATGCATAATGTATGTATGTTATGATGATGGTACGTGAACGCTCTTCGGAGATTGCACGTATTGTCAAGGAAAGTATGTATGAACAGGTACGGTACAGTTACACGAATCAAAGGGACCAGACCCTAATAATATCTGTGATGTTAGGGACCAGACCCTAATAATATCTGTGATGTTAGGGACCAGACCCTTATAATATCTGTGATGTAAGGGACCAGACCCTTATAATATCTGTGAGGTTATAGGGCTAAAGGCTCTTTAAAACGTATGATTATGAATGTAAAGGAAGTATGAAGGTAAGAATGAAAGTATATGCACTTACGTGTGTATGTAAGAAAGTTAAGAGGTTAAGTATGAAATGTAAGAAGGTATTGTATGATTATGTGATTAACTAGAACTCACTCAGCGTAGCTGACTTTTAGTATGCACGCAGGTGAGTAAAATGAAGCAGCTCGTTTGAGGAGACACGTGGCACTGAATAAGGGGCTGGCATCGGAAGACTCAAAACGTTTAAGTTTAATGTCTTGTTTATTTTGAAAGACAAGATGTTGTTTTAAGACAAGAGGTGTTTTGTTATGAAATGTTTTATAAAAGCTTTTATATTCCGCGAATGTTTTAATTAACTCTGATATTTAGAACTGCGTTTATGAGTAAATTCAACATGAAAGTAGGGCTACCGGTAACGGGGCCTTACAAAGTTATGTTGTTATATATATTTATTTATTTATTTTTCTTATAATGTTTAAGATGATAAATTGTTATATAATCAAGTCTCGTAAGTAATGAAAATTCTCAACCTCAAACACAATCCCAACCTCAATGTACGATTACTATATTTCGTCAATTAATTATACTTGCAACATTCACCCAAGTCTTACGAATTCTAAACCTTCTACCCCTGCAGTATGTCTTCTCGCCTCCTCAACCGTAGCCGTCGCATCGGCAACTCTGGCCACAGCATGTCGTCCCGCATTGATAAAGGTATCGTGAAAGCCCTCCTAACGATATCTCTCAATTGCAAACTGTTAATGATTCTTCATCATCCACAACTCCGAACCCAATTGCTTACCCCCTCAAACAATTCAAGAGTGCCAACCCACCAGAATACTTCGGTATTAACGTAGCTACCATTCTCCTCCAATGGTTCGAAGAAATGGAGAGCATATCCTCCATTGTGAATGTCCTGAGGACAAGAAAACCACTTACGCCTCGAGCATGCTCAAGAAGAATGCCCTCAATTGGTGGAACGGTGAGAAGCGCACGCTTGGCGCTGAGGTTGCCATAGCCTTGCCATGGGATGACCTCAAGAAACTCATGCTTAAGAAGTTTTTCCCGAAACATGAGCTTCGGAAGTTGGAAGAGAAGTTTTGGAATTTGAAACAAGAAAGTGGAAATGACGCCATCTACAACGATCGTTTCCATGAAATGAGCCTTCTCATCCCTCACATGGTCACTCCCGTTGAACGTTCAATCTACAAGTACATCTCGGGTTTGCCTATGCAAATCCAAGATTCCGTCCTAAGTCGTGACCCTCAAACCCTCCATGATGCCATCACCATAACCGATACCCTCACCGAAAACCACGTTAAGGCCGGGACCTTGATGCGGAAAAATTCCAAGAAGCCCAATGATAAGTCTGCATCCGAGCCCACCAAAGAACCTAAGCCCGAATCTCCCAAACCCAAGTCTTCTAAGCCTGAATGCTTCAAGCACAACAACAACGACTCTCCCCCACTACCGCAACAATAAAAGAAAGTCCAATTCCCAAAACTATGTCATGGCCCAATCGCAAACCCAACCCACCAAGAAGCCCTAAACAGGTTCCCACCCATTATGTGATACGTGTAACTTTCACCATTCGCCTAACTTCAAGTGTCGAAAATGCACCCATTGCAATTGACTTGGTCACCTCTTTACCACATGTCGTGAACGCAACCAACTCATGATGCAACAATTTACCTCACCTCTTACTCAACCCCAAACTTTACCCTATGCTCAACCGTTTACTCAATCACCCTCAACTATTACAGATTGCTACAATTGTGGAGACCCTAACCATTATCGCAATACATGCCCAAGACTCGCACACATGAACCAAATTCAATCCTACCCAACCCAAACCGCTCAATATCAAGCTTACCAAGACCAAGTAAATCAACTTCAACCAATCCAAGCTCAACCCATCCAAGAAATTCAAGCCCAACCCATTCAACCAATTCAAGTCAACCAAACCCCGATCAACTAATCAACCTCAAGTAACCAAGATACTCAAGGACAAGTGTGTTACATCAACAGTTCCCAAGTCTAAGCCTAACCCTTTATGAAGACATGCTACGCAAAAGACGCTTATTTTATTTAGTTCTTTTCATTTAAATCTAATGTATTGACTTCATTAAATCTCCAGTTTGGTTATGAATAAGAATTATGGTTATTTATAATGGTATTCAATCTCTCATTTATTCATATCTTGTCGCATATTGCACTATTTATTGTTACACAATTTATTATCATGATTTAAGTGGTCTATGACCGGTTGTTTATCGGGACTATGTGCATGGCTATGCGCATGGTTATATAATAGCACCTTATTTATATAATGAACTACCTATGACCGATTCCTATAAACATTTTGGAAATTGGAACTATGAACATGTGTTGTACATAGTTATCTAATAGGAGTCACATGTACAAATTTTATTTCGATATTTTAATACATGGCTACCCAAACCTTCCAAACTCACCACATTCTCATGGTACTCTTATCTCATCCCATCGATTTTATAATCTTGGTTTCAACCCTCAACTATTATTATATTCATAAGTCATGTGATTCGTTTGTTGTGTGAACCGATTGTTGCGTGAATTTTGTCATCGTCACAAGTATTTTCTCTACATCGTATGTGTAAGTTACTTATACAATTTTCCTCTATCTATTTATTTCATTTTGTTGCTATCACTTTCGATGGTTAACTTCAACAATTTCGTTAATTTTTATTTTATTTTATTTATTTATTATTATTATTATTCTTAAGATTATTTACTAGTTATTTATGATCATTATATTTCCCATATTTATATATATGTTCATTGCTCTTGATCAATTGATTATATTTAAATACAAAAAAAAGGAGTTTTCTTTTACCAATGTTTTCAAAAAGAAGGAGTTTAGGGGATTCACATGTATTTCTCTTGACAACTCCTTTTTTTGAGTTATGCACACATAATTATTTAAATACAATTTCGTTAAATTTCCCTTAAGTTACTTGTATAATTTTCCTCTATCTATTCCCATATTTATATATATGTTCATTGCTCTTGATCAAATTATGTAACCAATGTTTTCAAAAAAAGGAGTTTACTTTTACCAATGTTTTTTTTAAAAAAAAGGAGTTTTCTTGATCAAATGACGAACCATGTGCATCATGCGACGATCTAAATACTTATGAGTGCACACATAATTATCGAAATCTTCGCATGGAACTCATGGTGAATGCGGTTGTGTTTCATAACTCAGAACCTAGGGTGATTTTGGGTAACGGTACAAATATCGATGTGATAAGGGCATGGTGGATATGCCGCTGGTACATCCTATATATAAGTGTCCTTATCATGCCTTCCGTTTGTAGCGTTATTTGGGTCACCTGAAGATCTGTGTTATATATATATATATATATATATATATATATAAATAAATAAATAAATAAATAAAATTCTCTTGACAATTACCTTCTTTGTTTATGTTATGTTTTTCTATAATTTCGGGACGAAATTTTCAAAAAGTTGTGAATACTGTAACATTCGTCAAATTTAAAACCCGAAAACCCGACCCATGACCCATCACGCGACCCGTATTCCCCAATTAACAATCAAAACGTGTTTAAACATCGAATTCGATATGGAGATAAGCATATTCGTCGTATATCCGACTCCATGACACGGATAATTGATCAATTAAAGCCAAATTGATCAAATCACCCAAAATTAACCTATCTAGAACCCTAATTCGATTTACTACATAAACGATGTTATAAACCCAATTAAACTCGCAGCCACTAACCCCGAGCCGTCGCCAATTATAACCCTAAACTTAATTGCTTCTTCGTGTTCAATTGATTGCTGTTCTTGATCTTCTCATTGCCGCCCACTGTCGTTCGTCATTAACCCACTTCCGTTCATCATAAGAGGTAATTGAGGATATGGTTACAATCGCATTTACATGTAGATCAAAAGCCCTAAACTTGATTTGATTCATTGTAAACGGATTGATCAATTTAAATTTTTAGTGTTCATTAGCAGTTGGGGATCCTTTCTGTTTTGTTTATATTAATTTGATCCTAAGATCTAACGCATGTGCTGGTTAGCCCAGCTGGTTAAACACATGATTCACGTGGTGGAGGTCGCAGGTTTGACCCTCTGCACCCCGGATTTTTAGTATATTTTTTGTTATCTTTTATTTAATAACTTAATAACTATAATGTTAATAATAATAATTGATTAAAACCATTTTAATAAAAAACCGACTTCATAATACTCGCTTTTCTCACGTTTTCGTTCGTGTGTGTATACATATAAGCATATATGTATGTAAATATATTTAAAAATAATACCGCGTATTTAATATCTTAGATTTATCGATTTAATAAAAATGTAAATTTTTATACTTATATGAATTTATTTTACTTAATTAAATTTATATATTATATTTTACTTTTAAGCGAATTAAGAAACTAATAATATTGTTAAAGATGTATTTTACTTATATAATATATTTATATATTATAATTTAAAGATTTATGTTTTAACCAAGTAAACTAATAAAATTACAACTAGGGTGTGACAATAAAAACCCACTAATTTTTTTAAATTTTTTTACAACAATACAGTACTCATATTAAAGATTAAAAATGCTTGTTATTATGGTGATTTTTTAAAAAAATAAGTATTGTATGAGAAGTTATGGATGTTTTAAAATGATAGGGTGAATTGATATGTGACTTACATGCGAGAGAGAAAATCAACAAATATGGACCATTACATATATGCCATTTGTAACACCCCGGTTTTAAGCGGAACACGTCTGGGTGTAACATACATATCACTCATAACTCGTAACACTATATAAGCGTCAATAATTATATTTATTTCATTTCGTAACGTAACAATTACACAATTATTCATAAATAAAAATAAAAAGAAACACTTCATCGAAACAATAAATAAGTTTTTTATTCCAGTAACCTAAGGTATACTTGTAACACCCCGTAACCGCAGCGGAAACGTACACGGGATGCAACAGACACATCTGATATCAACAGCATTGCTTATAAAGAAAATACCACTACATTAATTTATAACATATTACATTGTTGCGAGTTGCGTTACTGTCTAGGTGTTACACACATATATTACCAATAAAACATTAATAAATTCATTACAAAACATAGAGCAGCAAGCTTCCAACAGGTAGCACAGATAGTTAAGCACATATCAATCATTCCAACTTGGTCATACCTAGAAAACATGTAAAGAAAACGGGTCAACTACGAATAGTTGGTGAGTTTCACTAATTTAAATAAACACTGACAAATCATTTTAATAATCATTTATTAACAATATAATCATGCTGGGAACTATGTTACCCCAGGACATTTCCATTAACTTTCTGGGAACTATGTTACCCCAGAACAATGATAACCCCTGGGAACTATGTTACCCCAGAACAATAATAACCCCTGGGAACTATGTTACCCCAGAACAATAATAACCCCTGGGAACTATGTTACCCCAGAACAATAATAACCCCTGGGAACTATGTTACCCCAGAACAATAACACATGATAAACATTTTATATATTCTGTGCATCAGACCATATATATATGAATGTACAAGTATTTCCATACGATCGGTATGTACTTAAATACTTTAAATAAGACATGTTTTCCGCCCCGGGAAAATATAATTAAAACAATTCATTAAAAGGGGCTCGTGAAAACTCACCTTTTTGTGAGTCGGTGAGTAATATAAGGAACAGCTACGTGCCTGGATCTGTAATATAATATCTAGTCGTTACTATATAATTCCCATAACTTAAATACGTATCAATCGGTACATCTGGGAACATTGTTAACCCAGTACTGTACTCGATTCGGGGACAATGTTAACCCCGTGACACTTCTAAGGACTCAGATTGTGACATTGCTTAGAGTTTGACAGTCAATTTAGTTAAAGTGATGAAATTATAGCTCGGTTTGACACCCCGTTTGGCCGTGGGGCCCGTTTCCGGTATTTCGGTGCCGGAAACGGTATAATCGGGTAAAATTACCCAAATCATCCGAATTATTTTCGGATGATTTATTTTTACTTAATTTACTTAGATTTATGAAATAGTCCATTTTTAGAGTTTTCATGTACCAGTCAGCTCGCTTAAGCGAACCTTGCCGGTTTACACGTTTTAAGCTTTAAAAACTTGTTTTTATGTTCTTTTTAGCACAAATAATTACCCGATTAGTCTCGGGTCTTGAAATTTTGTACAAAACTTAATTTGACAGTAAGGAATTTTGTAAAAATTTTCCAGATTTATTTTCTTATATTTACATTTATTTATCTATTTTTAAATCTTATTAAAACACTAAATATATCAAAAATACCAAAACACTTTAGAAAAATCCCAAATTTTTCTGGGATGATCTCTATCATCCTCATAACTTTCTGGAATTTTCCCAGATTTATTTTCCTATATTTACATTTATTTATCTATTTTTTAGATCTTATTAAAATACTAAATATATCAAAAATACCAAAACACTTTAGAAAAATCCCAAATTTTTCTGGGATGATCTCTATCATCCTCATAACTTTCTGGAATTTTCCCAGATTTATTTTCCTATATTTACATTTATTTATCTATTTTTTTAGATCTTATTAAAACACTAAATATATCAAAAATACCAAAACACTTTAGAAAAATCCCAAATTTTTCTGGGATGATCTCTATCATCCTCATAACTTCCTGGAATTTTTCCAGAATTTAAAACTTATTTTTCAAGCCATTTTCACCCAAAACCGAGCTAGAAAGCCCTAGAACTCGTTTCACCGAAAAGCCTACTTAGACTTTTCCAACTGAGCTCAAATTTTGTGGGTGACTTTTATATGTTATAAAAAGCTTATCTTAAATTTTCCAGAATTTTTCATCATGTTTTGCTATTTTTCACTAGTTTTGGCCAAAACCGAGCATTAAATTCACCAAATATTCATCTTTTATCCAAAAATTACCAAAAATTCATAGATCTCATATTTTCATGTGTAGATCATCTCTGTGAAATTTCGTGACCCAACTCTAAGCACACAACAATCTGTCCATTTTTCATAAACACACGAAAACCGAACTATTTTGTGTTTTCTAGCTTTAGATCGCAAGGATCTCGGTTTCTAGCCTTTGCTAGCCGCTAGATACAACACTTACAAGCACATCAACACCACACCAAGCAAGTTCTACCCACAATCAAGCCATTTCTTTCCTAGTGTCGGTTAAAACATCAAAACAACGATTTTGACCGTAAAAATCCGTTCTCGACTCTTTTTACTCCTTTCTTGGACCAAGATCCCTTGTATAACATGTATACATCTCTTGATCATGCAAGAGTCGGTTTCATCTCGGGTTTTCACCCGTCTTTCACATGAAAACTCATTTTCACAAGATTTTAACCGTAAAATTTCATTCTAAACTCTTTTAACTAATTACTTAGATCAAAATCCTTTGTATAACTTGTATACATCCTTTGATCACACAAGAATCGGTTTCATCTCGGGTTTTCACCCATTTTTCACATGAAACCTCCTTTTCTCCATATTATAGAATCAAAACCAAGAATCAACCATAAAAACATGTTTTATACCTTCAAATCTTTGGTTGGAGAGATCAAGAAAATGGATGGATGTTTGAAGGTTGAGAGAGTTTGAGAGAATTGATGTGAAAAAAAAAGGAAATGTAATGTGTAAAGGAGGTGTGGGTGGCCGGCCTAAAGGGGGTGTGTGGGGGGCCCACATCTCAAATATTGTCCACACATTTGGATTACACAATCCGGATAATGTTGTGGATAATCTGGTTCAGTTCGTTTCTCGTTTAAACTCGTAATTCGGCTTGAAACGAAATTAAAATGGTCGTTTTTCGGGTTAAAGTAAAATTTTCATAAAACTGATTTAAAAAATTTCAAAACTTAACCCATGACATTAAAACATCATATCATTAATAATTACGCATCTTTTTCGGCTTGATTGATCGTCTCTTGCTTGGTTTGGTGTTAAAGGTTTCGTTTATCGTACCGACGTACTAATAAATCGAAATCCTTTTTCTGTGCTATAATTCACTTATCCCGAGGCATTAATACCTCGTAAATATCACTAAACATTATATACTTCGTCTATAATGTAATTCCCGATTCGTTCGGGTTTCAATAATCGTTCATTGGTTAATTGTAATTCCAATATGATTCACTATATAATTGAGTATGATTCATACTGTGAACCATATATATTCGTATAAACGTGCTATAACTCATATAATCAATATTAAATAACACGTAAATAGTATATTCCGGCTAGGGTATACCTGAATTTGCCGGAATCGTTACATTCTCCCCCCGTTATAAAAATTTCATCCTCGAAATTTTACGCGTCAACTACTTCCTTTTGAGGAAATAGGTGGGGGTATTTCTTCCGAAATTCGTCCTTTCGTTCCCAAGTAAATTCTGGGCCTCGTTGCGAATTCCATCTAACTTTGACCAACGAGATCTTATTGTGTCTAAGCTGCTTGATTTTACCGTCCACTATTTCGATGGGCTCCTCTACGAAGTTGAGCCTATCACTTATTTGAACACCCTCTAAGGGTAACACCGATGTCTCATCCGCCAGACATCTTTTCAAATTCGACACATGAAACACGTTATGAACTGCACTTAGTTCCTCAGGCAGTTTTAGTCGGTAAGCTACCGGACCGATCTTTGCAGTAATAATGAATGGTCCAATGTATCTAGGGGCCAACTTCCCCGCCTTTCCAAATCTTACCACTCCTTTCCAGGGTGATACTTTCAAGTATACCTTTTCACCCTTCTCAAATGACAACGGTTTTCGACGGGTATCAGCATAACTCTTCTGCCGATCCCGCGCGGCTTTCAGGTTGTTCTTAATTTCAAGAATCTTGCTGGTCGTCTCCTGGACCAGATCCGATCTAATGACCTGCGAGTCACCCACTTCAGACCAGCAAAGTGGTGATCGGTACTTCCGCCCATACAATGCTTCATAAGGTGCTGCCTTTATACTGCTGTGATAACTGTTATTATAGGAAAATTCAACGAGTGGGAGATGTTGATCCCAATTTCCCTTAAAGTCCAGTACGCAAGCACGAAGCAAATCCTCCAAAGTTTGAATGGTCCTCTCAGACTGACCATCGGTCTGAGGGTGGTAAGCTGTGCTTAGGTCAATACGTGTTCCCAATGCTTCTTGGACAGCTTGCCAAAGTTTGGAGGTGAAATGGCTATCCCTATCGGAGATGATCGAGATGGGGATGCCATGACGAGACACTATTTCATTTATATAAATTTGCGCAAGTCTCTCAGTGTTAAAAGTATTCCTAATTGGAATAAAATGTGCCGATTTGGTTAATCGATCCACGATTACCCAAATCGCATCATGACCTCGGGGCGTCTTGGGGAGGTGTGTCACAAAATCCATTGTGATCTGCTCCCACTTCCATTCCGGAATTTCCGGTTGTTGCAACATTCCCGAAGGTTTCTGGTGCTCCGCCTTAACCCTCGCACACGTCGTACACTTGCCGACGTATGTGGCTATATCCTTTTTCATTCCTGGCCACCAGTAAAATTCTTTCACATCCTTGTACATTTTATCCGATCCCGGATGTATGGAATATTTCGATTTATGCGCTTCGTCCATGATTAATTCACGAAGGTCATGGAGGGTCGGAATCCAAATCCGACTTTTGAAATAGAGAATTTCGTCTACACGCCGTTCGAAATTCTTCTCATTCCCGAAAAGTCCTTCTTTATCCAATTGGTCCTCTTTCAACGCCTCGCGTTGAGCGACTCGAATCAAATCCGAAAGGCTCGATTGGACTACCATTCCCAACGCTCGCACGCGTAGTGGCTTAACTCGATCTTTCCTACTCAAGGCATCGGCTACAACGTTAGCCTTGCCGGGGTGATATCGTATGACACAGTCATAGTCACTCAGCAACTCGACCCATCTTCGTTGCCTCATATTCAGTTCTTTCTGATCGAATATGTGTTGCAAACTTTTATGATCAGTGAATATGGTGCACTTTGTACCGTAGAGATAGTGTCTCCAGATTTTAAGTGCAAAGATGACTGCTCCCAGTTCCAAGTCATGAGTAGTGTAGTTTTTCTCATGAACTTTTAACTGTCGAGACGCATAGGCTATGACCTTTTTATTTTGCATTAACACGCATCCTAACCCTTTACGGGATGCGTCACAATATACAACAAATCCATCGTCTCCGTCGGGGAGACTTAAGATTGGCGCTTGGCACAATCTTTGTTTTAGCGTTTGAAAAGCCGTTTCCTGCTCTTCACCCCATTCATATTTCCGATCCTTTTGAGTCAGGAGGGTTAAAGGTTGGGCGATGCTGGAAAAGTTCTCTATAAATCGACGATAGTATCCAGCTAAGCCTAAGAATTGGCGGATTTCTTTCGGAGATTTAGGCGCTTGCCAATTCTTAATAGCTTCAACCTTACTCGGATCAACGTGTATTCCTTGGTGGTTTATAACATGACCGAGGAATTGCACCTCTTGTAACCAGAAGTTACACTTGGAGAATTTTGCATATAACTTCTCCTGATCCAGGAGCTCTAAAACTAACTTTAAGTGTTGCTCGTGCTCCTCTTTACTCTTCGAGTATATCAAAATATCGTCAATAAATACAATGACGAACTTGTCGAGATAGGGTTTACAGACTCGGTTCATGAGATCCATGAACACCGCTGGCGCATTTGTTAGCCCAAAAGGCATAACTAAAAATTCGTAGTGGCCGTAGCGAGTCCGAAACGCGGTTTTTGGGATATCCTCCTCTTGAATTCTAACTTGGTGGTATCCCGATCTAAGATCAATTTTTGAGAAATAGCTCGCACCTTGTAGTTGGTCGAACAAATCATCGATTCGGGGAAGAGGATATCTATTTTTGATGGTTAATTTGTTCAATTCCCTATAGTCAATGCACATTCGAAGGCTTCCGTCCTTCTTTTTCACAAATAGTACAGGTGCACCCCACGGGGAATAACTGGGACGTATAAACCCCTTATCCAACAATTCCTGCAACTGGTTGGATAGTTCTTGCATCTCGGACGGTGCAAGTCTGTAAGGGGCCTTAGCAACAGGGCCAGCTTGTGGTAACAGATCGATTCTGAATTCGACCTGTCGGGTTGGCGGTAATCCAGGAAGTTCCTCTGGAAAAACTTGTGGAAATTCGCGTACCACGGGAATATCGTCCACCCGTTTTTCCTCAGAATCAGCGGCCGTCATGCTCGCTAGATACGCCACACATCCCTGACGTATATATTTCAACACCTTGAGGTGGGATATAAATGGTATCATGGTGCCGGATTTTTCTCCCTGCACTAATACCTCCTCGTCATCCGACACCCGGATCTTGACGGTTTTCTTTTCGCAATTTATTTCTACCCTGTTACGTGCCAACCAATCCATTCCCACTATCACGTCAAAACTACCCAATTCTACCGGTAACAAGTCAATCAGGAAGGATTGTTTGCTTAGAATAAAAGGGCAATTCCGAACAATCCGATTAACTATCATGGTTTTACCGTTAGCGACCTCTACGGTGTAAGGTTCTATGGTTTCACCAATAGGAAGGTTTGCTATCGAAAGGAATCTAACGGAGACAAAACTTCTATCGGCGCCTGTATCAAATAATACAGAAGCGTAATGATCAGAGACGAGGAAGGTACCTGTCACTACGCTGGGGTCCTGGCGCGCCTCGTTCGCTCCCATCACAAATGCTCGGCCTCGCGCCGGATTGGACGCCGATGGCTGACCCGCGAGTTGTCTCCCGTTTCCTCCCTGATTCAGTTTCGGGCAGTTCCTTTTGAAGTGATCCGTGCTGCCGCATTCGTAGCAAGCACGGCTAGTGGTCACCATCTGGTTTCCTTGCGGGTTCTGCTGTCGGGCTGGTTGAGTTCTAAATGGTTGCGCACGAATAGGTTGCGGTTGACGGTTCAGGTTGTTCAGATTTGTCTTACAATTTGGTGCGTAGTGTCCAACCCTGCCACACCGGTGGCACACCACCTCCTTGCACACGCCACTATGGTGGTAACCACATTTCCCACATTTAGGAAACGTTCCCTTCTGCGGTTCTTGCCTTCCGCCCGAACTAGTCATGGCATAGCTCTGGGCAGCGGGCCTAGCTCGTTTACCTTGCTGTTTCTCTCGGATCCTATTGTCATACGTACCTCGCTTTCCCCCAGCCGACTCTCCCGTCGTCTTTATCGATCCGCTCCTTAAGAAATCATACGTGACAATACCAGCCTGTGTCACTGCACCTCATACGTCTGGTGCCCTCCGCGTTAACTATACTCCTCACTACTGGAGTAAGTCCCCAAATATAACGTTCCACCCTCTTTGACTCTGGGGTGACCAACCACGGCACTAATCGTGACAGTTCATTAAACCGGTTGGTATATCCCAAGTGGTCCGCCCCATGCATCTCTAGGTTCCACAACTCATGTTCCAGTTTCTGCAATTCATTCTTTGGCAGAAATGTTTCAAAACAAGATCCTTAAGCTCTGCCCCAGGTCATGCGGTTTGTCGCCGCCTGACCTCGAGTCTGTACTATGGTGTTCCACCATGTCAAGGCATGGTCTTGTGAACGTACAGGTGGCGTACTTAACGACACAATCCTCGGGACAGTTGCTGATATTTACCACTGATTCTATTTTCTCTAACCATTTCACTAACCCATTCGTCCTTCCGACCCGTTAAATTCTAAAGGCTTGCACAACATAAAGTCCTTGATTGAAAAACCCCTGGATGGTCCAGTGCGGTTGGTCTCTACAGTAGGGATAGGGCCATTACTGTCGGTAGCGACCACCGTAGGCGTGTGCGTCATTACTCGGCATAGTGTTGTCATTCCTTGGAGGATTAGCATTTTGTTCCCGTCATTATTTATGGGCGTTTGATTGCTCGGAGGGGTTGGATTTGGTCGAGTTATTAATACTGGCGGCGATGCGCGATACTATATCCGGTATCGCCGCCTCCAACTGTTGAGCAATCAACGGCTCACATCTACTTCCGATATTTTCGTTGATCGTTTCGGTGCCATTCTACACAACATCAAGGAAACACATATA
>NW_027499086.1:0-113436 GCF_021521415.1 Bidens hawaiensis | reverse complement strand
AGCTTCTATGATCTAATAAGCCTATTAAACCTTAATAATCAAAACATCAAGTAATGATTAAACATAAACCCTAAATCTAAAGAACAAAATCAAGAGATAAAAGATTTATGTGAAGCTATAATTAACAATCAATCAAGATAATAAATATTCATATGCATCATGAAAGCAAAATGAAGTCTTTTACTATTAAAATAACGAAACCATAATCAAAACATTAGTCCAAAGCAAGAATCAAATCAACACATGTTCATCAAACCTAGGTTGACATGAAGTCTAGCCTAGCATAGTCATAATCAAAGATAAATAACTAAACCAAAGTAAACAAAAGAGAATCATAATATAAATTGAACAATGATAATGAAGAAGAACGAAAGAACCCTTCATAATCGACCCTTGAACAATCTTGTGAAAGCTCTATGATCTCTAATGTGTTCAACCTCCAAAATCTTTAAAACCTTGGTTTCTTCTCTCCAAATAGGCTGCCAAAAGTTCTTAATTCGGTTTGCAATAGTATATATATATATATAAACGAGTTGGGCCTTAAAACTTGCAAAACGCGCAGACCAGACTCCCTAGGCGCTGCGCGACGGGCATGGCCTCCCCCGGTCGCGCGGCGCGGTGCCCTCCTGGAGGGAATTTTCGTTTTTTGCTTTTTAGTATTTAATCAAGTTAGACGTCTTTCTTGAACTCCAAGTAACGATGAGAAACTTCTAGAACTTCTTTTCCTTGACTCAAAAGCCACCATCTACATGAAAACAAATTGTAACTCTAAGTGACCTAATCATGTAGTCATTGACGAGTAAAATGAACATAAACTTCGCATGAAATGATAGAAAGAATTAGATTTAACATGCAAGACACCAAAAGATATAAAACACGATAAATATATAAATCTTGACTCAAAACCGTAAATAATAAAGATAAACAAAACACGAACTAAACCGAACTCAAAACATTAAATATACCCAACTTTACAAGGGATTCGAGATGTATAAATAGACGTATATCAAATATCCCAACACTTACTCTTTTTTCGTCCTGAAAAAGTCTAATGCAGTTGGATCAGAATCGGAAAATACAGTTTTAAAAACATATTGGTTAATTTTTAAAGCTTAGAAGAACGCAAAAACCGCGATCACCAATATTTTTGTCCACTTAAACCCATGCCTTAATCTTTTCCGGGAGAAATAAGATCCGACAATTAGTACTCAGTTGTTTATACAATTAAGACCCGCTTATTTTCAGCTTTTACCGGACGAGACCACCCCAACTTGACTTAAACCTCAAAATTAGCAGATTTAAAACTTTTTGTTGCTCTATTTTTTTCATGAATAGTTAACACGATCAAGGGTATTGTTTATCCACCTAAGCTTAAGCATCAAAGTCTACCAAGCAGCCATTAGATACGATTAATGTTCAATTAATTAATAGCTAGTGTTCCCCACAACATGACATACCCCCGTTATCAAGCAACACACCGAACCATTACCATAGGTAAGTATGCAAAATTTCATCTGTAGGGTTTATATGTAGCGTGTCCCTTGTGGTCCGTTTCTTAATGGTAATGAGACGCGAGCAAGGAGACCACACATGGCTAACAGCGTGGATGATCTATTCTGTAGTTTATTTGTACTTTTGTACTTTTGTGATCATGTTTAAAGACTTATAAGGGTTTGCTCTTTTTAGCTTTATTTAAATATCCACAACCCCACTTAGGAGTTGTGAATACCCAGATGAATAGATTGCATACAGACCCATGGTCTCCGGACCCGAGGCATCCCATCAATACAAGATTTAAGGTTATAAAACCATACGCAATGAGGTGTAAAGCACTAAACTAAGAAGTTAAGATTTATATCACAGGCTACACGGCATACTCTAACGTTAAACCTACCCAAGCATCATATGATAACGTATTCAAATTTTTTAAACATTATAATATTTCCACTTTTCATACCAATAATTGAGGCTTGAGTATGGCCCGACCTTTCATTACTTATTTTCCACGGACAAAACGTTTTACCCAAAAAATATTTCCATTTTAATCATTTTATCAATTTGCCCTTTCATTCTCAAGGCTGAGCCTACCGACACATCCCAAGTTAAGTGTGTTTTCTTTTATTTATCTGATATTATTAGTTGTTTGAAAAACCGATTTCCGATAAATATCATCGTCTCCCACCTTAACGCAAAAACTATATTCAAGGGACATTTTTTAAACATTTTTCAAAATTTTTTTTTTTATAATTTTTTTAGTTAGAATTAAATTATGACTCAAATATCCTATCCCCACACTTAAAATTTGCATTGTCCTCAGTGCAAGGATAAGGACGACTTAAAATAAAAATAAAATAAAAATAAAGTTGGACTACAAAGAACTAAAAACTAAAAAAATAAAATAAAAACAAAAGCAAAATAAAAAGTTAATAAGCTAGATGATGGAAAAGACTTAGCTGGTGTTATGCGCATGAAATATGATGTCAAAGTCTTCTTTCCATGAATGCCCTCCAACTACGAACATGCTCAGCAAACGGTAACTCCTTCTCTGACACACAAACGTAAGTGGCCAAACAAAACAAACAAACATATCTAACAATGTATCTTATCAAACCGATAGATATTATTCAATTAAAGTGCGTCAAAAATAAATATATAAAATATAATAACCAGCAGCAAATAAATAAATATAAAGTATACGGCTCAGCTGCTCCATCCCCACACTTGTCTTTTTCATTAAATTCTTCCTTGGGGGGTCATCTCTCTAGCTCATATAATCGTCAAACTAGCAAAACTTAAAAACGCAAAAGCAAAGACGAACTACAAAAATTACGTTAGCGACTAAAATAAAATTTAAAGTAAAATAGAAATAAAAAATAAAATAGAATATATAAACTCTACACTTGAGTTTTCCCTCAAGAATCCAGGTTATGTTAATCACGTGGCGGACTGAGTGGAGCTTTCTCCACCTCGGTAAAACTCCAATGCCCCCAAAGATTTCGAATCATGATCTGACCATTCGCCAACCTTTGTCTTCTTCTTTCTAACTCCACGAACCTTTTCAAACTTTCTCTTACCACCACTTCTATCTCCAACACACTTCACAATTCCCCGAGAACTCGAAACCTCTGGCTCCTGTTTCACACTAATACTCACCGACTGGGAATCGTCAAGAATAGAGCCCATGCCCGAGATAAATGACTCTATCGAGTAAACTGTGTGACACGCATCAATGAGACCATCTTGAAAACTCTGATGTCTAATGGACTTCGCCAAATAAGTGGCACTTTCATCACCGGCTCTAAGAGTGATCTTGCCTACAAACACATCAACGACTGCCCTAGCGGTAAGTAAGAATGGACGACCTAAAATGATAGGAACTCTCTCGTCGGCCTCCTTATCTAAAACAACGAAATCTGCAGGGAAAACCAAATTATCTACCTTAACGAGCAAATTCTCTACGACACCCCTCGGATACTTAACGAAACGATCGGCTAAAGACAACGTCATACGAGTAGGGGTGAGCTCTCCTAGGTCCAACTTTTCATACAAAGAATATGGCATGAGGTTTATACTAGCTCCTAGATCAGCCAATGCTTTACAAGTCGTATCACTTCTGAAAAGACATGGAATGGTAAAAACACCGTGGTCGGGTAATTTATCCGGTACTTTATTAAGAACTACTGCAGAACACTCTCCATTTAGGGGAACAATCGACAACTCCTCCAACTTATCCTTTCTTTTAAGAACGTCTTTCAAAAATTTTGCATATTTAGGCATATGCTGGAGGACTTCGAAGAATGGGAGGTTGACATTCAATCGACTAAATATATTGAGAAAATGCCCATAATCTTTCGTATACCTCTGATTCTTTAGGCGGGCAGGATATGGGACATAGGCAAGGTCAATGGTGTGTGGTGGTGGTCGAGCTCCAACCGGCTTCTTCTCGGTGTTTTTCTTAACTTGCGGCTCTATGATTGGTGTTATACTTTTTGACTTACCCGGAGCCTCTGCCTCTATCCCCTCATCTACCAACTCATCGTCCCTATATTTCCCAATTTCTCTACTAACTACCTCCGGACCAAAAACCCTACCACTACCAGTGGAGATGGCTTTCAATTGAGCAGCCGGATGAGTTTGAGGGATACCCGAAAACTGATCTGGGGGCCTTTATTCTAAACGACGAGCAATATCACCAACAATTCTTTGAATATAGAGAATAGAAGATTGTTGATTCTTGAAGAGCAAATCGTGTTCGGCAAACTTTTCCTGTGTAACTTGATCTCTCTCCAAGATTAGCTTCATCATCTCTTCCAAACGCCCAATTCCACCGTTTGAATCCTGCACATTATTGTGAACATTAGTACCATCAGCGTTATTATTATTGAACTACTGACCTTGTCCTTGATTATAAGAATTTTGAAATCTGGGTGGCGCACCCGACGGACGCCAGTTAGCATTATTCTGATTCGGGTTCTTGTAGGTATTCCAACTCTGATTATTGTTGTTGGGAAACCTACTCTGACCAGCAACAAAATCGACCTGTTGATTCATCACCGGGCACTCCAACGTACCATGTCCACCTCTACAAAACTCACATCTATCTACCTTAGCCTTCAGCTCCTTAACCTCTCTTGTTAGTGATTTCAAAGCAGCAGCCACACTAGTATCCAGATTAACCTGGTGTACACCTCGAGCGGGCGATGATGTACTAGTGACGGGAGTGGAATTCCCGCGATGTGGCTCTTTGGCATAATCGGATTGATCAAAGCTCTCAAACATCTCGTTACATTCGGTGACATTCTTCTTTGCTAGTAAACTTTCTCCCGCAGCCGTGTCGAACCGAACTTGGGTTTCATAGTTCAACCCATTGTAAAATTTTTCCACGAGAGCCCATGGTGTGAGACCATTTTGTGAGCAACGGCCTAGAATGTTCTGAAAATGCTTCCAAGCATGACAATATTTTTCCCCCAGTTCCATGTGAAAATAATGAATTTTATCACGAAGAACAGCTGCTTTAGCAGGTGAGAAGTACTTGTTAATAAAAGCTAAACGTAACGCCTCCCAATTAGTGAACGTGACAGGTGGTTGAGTGTCAAGCAGAATAGCAGCTTTACCTGCAAGTGAAAACGGAAATAGATGTAAGAAAATAGCATCTTCAGTAGCACCTTGTAAATTAAAAGTTTTCAAAACGCAATAAAGTTGATTAATATGAGACGGTGCATCCTCATCATCACGCCCATGAAACTGATTTGTTTGAACGATGTTGTTCATGACGTATGACGGAATTTGCCACGAGTTGGGGTTGTCTATATGGGGAACGACGATGCATGACTGGTTTCCGGTTAAGCCATCGAAGGCTTTAGCATCAATTGTCCTATCGTCGGACATCTGAACGTCTGGTTGACTTCTCGGACTTTCTGGTGGTGAACTAGTTGCTGACGACTTTGGTGTAGAACTGGCTTCAGACAGTGGTTTCTCTGCTGATGCGCTAACTTCAGTTTTGAACGGAGAAAAATCCAGATTATCCAGCGGTGGTCCTTGCGAACGAAGATGTGGCATAAACCTGAAAAACGTAACGAGCCAAGTGAGTAGACTAAAAATAAAAACTAAAACAAAAATAACCTTAAGTTTAATTAGACTCCTACGACTCAAACGAATATAAAACAAATAGCACGTTTGTAGCAAATAAGTCCAATTAATGCAAATAACACAATTGCCAAGAGTCCCCGGCAACGGCGCCAAAAACTTGATGTGCTAAAAACAGTCAATTAAAAATCAACTAAATTAAACAAGTAATAAAAACTAGACCTAAGACTCAACTACATAAAACACCGGCAAGTGAACCGATCAATTTTACTAAAGCTAAGTAAGTCTGGTATATCGAACCCATAGGACTCTATAAATTACGTTAATTAGCTAATTAGAATCGACTTACGACATGACTATTTATTATTAATGTTTTAAGGGGGTTTTTAAACTAATACTAAACTAAGAAATTAAATGAACGAGTAAACTAGAAATAAGCAATAAAACATAAGATCAAAACAAATCAGAGAAGGAATCTATCTAGGTAAGAATCCCATGCATCAACAATCATCTAGCAATGGACAAATAATATGATATGGAAACTGATTTCTTAACGTATTCATCTAACAAACCCTAAAGAACCCTTGATCGCATCAAGTAAAATCCTAAAGAATAATTATTAGATTATTAAGCAATCAGTTATATTGATTTCTTCACAGTCATCAATTAGGGTTAATTAATAGTATCTAAAGCAAGCAATCTCACGAAACACTAAACCCTAGATAACTTGATAAGCTAAACACGACATCATGAACAAGGATCAACACAATAAGCAAGAATATTGTCACTAATCTATCCTAGCATGCGATTGACCAAGATACATGAACAACTCCTCGCATTACAGCTATTGGAATTTAGCAGAACATTCAAAACCCTAACCAACTATCAACTAGCTTCTATGATCTAATAGGCCTATTCAACCATAATAATCAAAACACCAAGTAATGATTAAACATAAACCCTAAATCTAAAGAACAAAATCAAGAGATAAAAGATTTATGTGAAGCTATAATTAACAATCAATCAAGATAATAAACATTCATATGCATCATGAAAGCAAAATCAAGTCTTTTACTATTAAAATAACGAAACCATAATCAAAACAATAGTCCAAAGCAAGAATCAAATCAACACATGTTCATCAAACCTAGGTAGACATGAAGTCTAGCCTAGCATAGTCATAATCAAAGATAAATAACTAAACCAAAGTAAACAAAAGAGAATCATAATAGAAATTGAAAAAAGATAATGAAGAAGAACGAAAGAACCCTTCTTAATCGACCCTTTAACAATCGTGTGAAAGCTCTATGATCTCTAATGTGTTCAACCTCCAAAAACCTTGGTTTCTTCTCTCCAAATAAGCCACCAAAAGTTCTTAATTCGTCTAGGTTTGCAATAGTGTATATATATAAACAAGCTGGTCCTTAAAACTTGCAAAACAGGCAGACCAGACTCCCTAGGCGCCGGGCGACGGGCATGGCCTCCCCCAGTCGCGCGGCGCGGCCTTTTTCAGGAGGGAATTTTTTTTTTATTTTTATTTATTATTTAATCATGTTAGATCTCTTTATTGAACTCCAAGTAACGATGTTGAGACTTCTAAAACTTCTTTTCCTTGACTCAAAAGCCACCATCAAATGAAAACAAATCGAAACTCTAAGTGAACTAATCATGTAGTCATTGACGAGTAAAACGAACTTAAACTTCGCATGAAATGATAGAAAAAATTAGATTTAACATGCAAGACACCAAAAGATATAAAACACGATAAATATATAAATCTTGACTCAAAACCTTACATAATAAAAGATAAACAAAACACGAACTAAACCGAACTCAAAACATTAAATATACATAACTTTACAAGGGATTCGAGATGTATAAATAGACGTATATCAATTTCTTATCATACTGTTGATTAAATATCTGGCCAATTCCATAGCCGAATCAACTGTTTCTGGCATATTGGATAGTACCATGTCTCTTATTTCTCTTGGTAACCCATATATATAGCGAGTTACTTTATTATATTCCAGAGTTACTAGATGTGGAATCAGTTAATAATATTCTAGGAATTTAGTGTTATATTCCGTAAGATTTGTACTAACAACCTTTTGATTCCATAACTGGGTTTGAATTCGATCCATTTTATGGGTTGGGCAAAATTTCTTTAATATGAGACCTTTGAATGTTTCCCAACTTAAATTATACATTGTTTCTCGACCCTTGTTTTGAATCAGGGTGTTCCACCATTCAAGAGCTTCTCCCTTGAAAATTTGTGAAGAATACTGGATAGCTTCCTCAATGGTGCATTTTCTTATAATGACGATTGATTCTTGTTCTTCTAGCCATATCATAGCGGCTATACCATCCGAGTCTCCATAAAATTCTTTAGAATTGTAGGTTTTAAAGTTCTTAAAGTTACATCACTTTTGGACTCTCAATTTCTTTCGTTTCTTGTTCCTTGAATTATTATCAGATGTAGAGCTATCATGAGCCTCTTCCTTTCTTGAACGTACAGACTTACTTCGACTTTTCTTGTTAGATTTTTGTTGACTTTGACTTGTAGAAATGTCCTTGATTGCATCAAGAACTGGATTTATAGCTTCCTTAATCATATTTTGAATTCCTTCTATATATTGGGCGGGAATTTCATTTATTTTATTTTCAACTTTTTCTTCATTTCCAGTTTTCTTGAGAGGACTGTTGTGAGAGTTTGCACTTTCTTCTTTTGACATACTACAATAATGTTTTTAAAAGATAAGTTCAATATTCGAAGATTTCAAAACATGTCTTTTATCATCTTATTATAGTTACGAGAGTGCACACTTTATAACTACCAAGGTTCTATTTCTTTTAGTGACTAACTAATTTCTTAATCTTATTGTCTTTCTTGACGGTTTTGCTTATATTCTTTTCTTTTTCATTTTCTTCCATGTTTACTTCTTTTCTCTTTGATGTCATTGATTTCTTGGATCTACTTGATCCTATTCCATGTGTATTTTGGAATGACTTGTGCTAGTGGGATATTTAGAATCAAACTAATATGAATCTTCCCCAATTGATATTTGACATGAATTTTTATTACTAGATATAGATGTTAAGAGCAAAGATGTCCCATGAATTCTTTTGTTTTACTTGATAGATGCTGAATAATTCATGATTAGATTGATGATCACATTTGTACGGAGTTATATTAGGGATAGAAAAGACGCTCCTATCTTATCCGTACGGTTATATCTTTATCATTTATTGATTGTAATTATTGATACTTTCAATCAAGTATCTAATTTACTTGAATCAATATCTTGCATAATAAGTTTTTGAAACTTATCCTTAATCAAAGCCTAGGTATAATTAAATACCTAATTCGCTAAGATTGATGGATCTGATACCAACCTGTCACCCCCGACTTAGGGCCTAGGCGTGTTACCAACAGTTGGTACCTGTTTTGTAAATATATCAGAGGTGCAGAAGTCTATTAATATAAAATATCCATTTATAAAATATTGGATTAAAATATCCTTTTAATGTTCACAAAGCATGTTTGAGAAATTAGTTCTTTTTAGCAGAAGTCTTAAATTTAATATTATTATAATTGAAAACACGGGTTCAAATACCTGTTTGATATTTCAAATACCTTTCTATAGAAAACATAATTCTTTATTATATATTAATATAAAATATCGGAGCCAACAGATAGCATCTAATGGCTAATTCTCCAATCTTCTATCCTGTCTTGCTTGTTGTCCTAACCTTTCTGTTTTCCTGTAACATGGTTAGAAAATACATCAGCACACAGCTGGTGAATGACGCTGACTCTTTGTAAAAATCTTTTCAATACCTTTGTGAAATCAACAATAATACCTTTGTAACTACTTCTTAGTCATCCAACTAAATTGGGATCAAATTACCCTAAGTACCCTGTACAATTAATTATATACACTAATCATTTCTCATAAAGCTTCCGGAGACATGTTGATGATTTGCAAGGTCTCGGGGAAGTGCCGAGTCACCATGTATGAATGGATGCAGACATATGTATACTCTTAATCAGATTGTCTGTTTCTTATTAATGAAACACAAAGTATTTAAGGATTCGTAAATCCTATGCAAACATTCTGACTCTAAAAGAGTTTGTAAAAGTTTAGGGCGTATTCACATTTTCTGTTTATAATCAGTTTCTGATACTGATTCCATTTTTTTTTATTTATGTTTCTTGTTTTGTTACCTGGGACCGATAGTACGAGAATAACCTTTGTATAAATAACTAGATCATCGATCTAGCTTCAGACCTTTAGTCTGTTTTGTATTGCTTTAACCTAGATAAAATCATTTGTTTATATAAAACATTTGGACCTTTAGTCCCTTTCTTTATTTACCAATTATATGTTCGTTTCTTCTTCAGGAAGAAACATCTATACTGATTTTTTTTCTTCAAGAAGAAACATTAATTTCTTAACTATAATCTCTTGTATGAATATTATATTTCTTAGTCATAAAGAAATACTATTTTGACTATAACCTTTGCTTAAGAAAAGTTATACTATGCTTAATTGTAATCAAGGTTTGGGCTATACCCCCGACTATGGTCTAAGCCATTTATAATAATAAAATAATAACTTAGACAGAACTCCTACCTCACACGGGTATTTGGAGTTAGATATTTATCACCTATCGGGCTACACTTCTACTCTATATCGTGTATTAGTGTGACACTCGTATATTTCATATTAACTCCGTTAATTCAAACTCAAGATCACACGAACTGTGTCGTTCCAGTTAACGCATATCTCATTACATTTATATTAGAGTTTAAATGACGCATGACAATCAATACACAAGTTGTCTTTCGGAATTTCACCGAAACACACACGAGTCGACTCAAACCGTTGGTGAAAAAACAATAAATATCATGAACAAGTATTTGATAATAAATATCAAACCGTTATGTGTTACTTGGTGTTTATGTGTATAGAGTTTATTATGAAGAAAGTAAACTAATTTGTGCTAGAAATTGGTTAACTAGAAGGTTAAGGGGGTGAAGTATAACATAATCATTATATAAACAAAATTAAACAATAAACCCTAACCCTTTCCCTCCTTCCCTCTCTCCCGTGTGACGGCATCCACCCACTGTAACATCCTAAAATTTTAATGATGAATAAAGGAAGTTATGTTTAGTGATTTCGCGTAATTGATTAATGTCGGGGAAGGAGCGGGTCTTGGACTTGGATTAATTGAGATGGGTTAAATGAGAATGGGATTTCAGGGATATAAATACCCCCAAAATCCCAAAATATCTTCATTTTCCCCCACTCCCCTAAACACACACATATACACACACCAAGCACACCCAAACCGCCGCCGGCCGGGCCGAGAAAGAAGGAAGGATCGAGCGAGGTCCGGGTAAGAGAGAAAGATTAGTGGTGATACCAAGATAAACGAGATCCAAACAAGCTCAAAAGGTATGATTCTTGATCTTGGAAGTTTAAAGATCCGAGCTTTTAGTGTATAAACGACCGAAAATGGTCGGGAAGTGTAGTGGGTGGTATGGAACCTTAACAAGGGTGTTAAAATCGCCCGAAATGTTGATCAGAAACCGAAACAGCGGACATCTGGGCAACTTCGCCTTCATCTGGGCAACTTCGCCTTCATCTGGGCAACTTCGCCTTCAAGCGATGAACTTCGCCTGCAAGCTAAGTTCGCCTGATGACAAGTTCGCCTGAGGTTTAAGTTCGCCTGATGACAAGTTCGCCTGAGGTTTAAGTTTGCCTGATGATAAGTTCGCCTGAGGTTTAACTTCGCCTAAAGCTAAGTTCGCCTGAGGTTTAACTTCGCCTAAAGCTAAGTTCGCCTGAGGTTTAACTTCGCCTGGGGCTCTGCCCCTTGGACCCTGCTAGGGGCTGCCGCCCCTAGACCCCGCTGCCAGGGGCGCTGCCCCCCGGACCCCCGTTCGTTGTGGGTAGTAATTAAGACTAGAAAGATGTTATAAGTAGTGATAGTTAAATTGATATGTATACTTGTTATACAGTCAGCCGTGCACAACTGAAGAAAGGGATTACGATCAACGGAGAACGTAACCGTGTTCAGGTGAGTTTCTAGCCCCATTTATGTGTTATGTTTTCGGGGCTGTGTGCATACTCAACATGTTTGTTAATACACTTATCCTAAGAGATAAGTGTATGCCTTATGTGGATAATGTGAAATGTATGAATGATTGCTTGATGGTACGTGAACGATCTTCGGATATTGCACGTACTGTCAGGTTGTAACGCTATGTATAAGGTAAGTATGTTATGTTTGTTTATGTGTATGAACATGATAGAGATAATAGAAGAAAGAAATGATAATGTATGGTTGTATGGTTACGAAAAGGGTACCGAGCCCTAATAATACTCGAGGTATGATGTATGGTTGTATGGTAACGAAGAGGGAATCGAACCCTACTAATATTCGAGAACTAGGGAACCGAACCCTACTAATATTCGAGGAAGAAGGGTACCGAGCCCTAATAATACTCGAGGAAAGAGGGTACCGAGCCCTAATAATACTCGAAGAAAGAGGGTACCGAGCCCTAATAATACTCGAGGAAAGAGGGTACCGAGCCCTAATAATACTCGAGGAATGTAGGGCGTAATGCTCTTTATAACATAAGATATGAAAGTAAGTTAATACAAAAGAAAGTAAGAAAGTATGAAAGTAAGAAAGTATGAAAGTAAGAAAGTATGAATGTAAGAAAGGATGAAAGTATGAAAGTATAAAAGTATGAATGAAAGAATATAATGTTATGTGAATGGTATGATTATGTGATTATCTAGAACTCACTCAGCGTAGCTGACTTTTAGTATGCACGCAGGTGAGTAGGATGAGGCAGCTCGCTCTAGGAGACACATGGCACTGAACAAGAATCTGGCATCTGAAGACCTATGATGTGTTAATTTTAATGCTTTAATGTGAAAGACAATAAATGTTTTGAGACAAGTTATGAATTATGTAAAGTTTTATGAAAGTTTTATATTCCGCGTAAATGTTTCAATTAACTCTGATATTTAGAACTGTGTTTATGAGTAAATCCAACACGAAAGTAGGGTTACCGGTAACGGGGCCTTACAAGTTGGTATCAGAGCAAAGTTCGAGAGATTTAAGCATCCTACATGCTTAGACTCGAACAGAGTATGGGATATAAGTAAGAAATGAAAGAAGATGCCAGTCCAAGAATGCCATGTGTCGCTCAAGCAAGATTAGTAAAGGTAAATTGTATGATTAAATGATATATGTTAATGAGAAAGAAAATATATGTGAACAAAAGGGATAGGAATAATTGATTGTTGATTTGACTAATTGCTTAAGTAGAACCAGCACAAATGGACTCATAAAGGGAAGTGTATAGGACACGGAAAGCAATGTGATCAGCTACTCACAGCTGGCCACTGTTATTACCTGTTAGCCTTGCTATCCTTGTACTAAATAGTTCCTTGAATGATGATGTTTGTGTTTTCCCTTTTAGAATACGATGGCTGGAGCCGGAGACATTGTTGGAGCTGGAGGTCGCACTGGACGACGCGGCAGGCCTCGTCGTGTCCAGCAACCTTCGGTTGAGACCGCTTCCAACACTGAAGCTGAAGGAAGCGCAGCGGGAAGGAACCCGGAAAACAATGAAGGAGTTCAACTGGATCCTGCAATTCAAGCAGCTATTGTTCAAGCTGTAGCCACTGCTGGGAAAAATATTACCCCGGGAAGGTCTGCTGGAAGCCGTGAAAGAACTGTTGAAGGGGCAGGTGGTAATGGTAGGAAGGATGACGAGAGGGAAAGGGGTGACTCAAGTGAGGTAAGGTCTGTGAAAGATGATGATAGGAAGAAGGGCCGAGGCGGTTGCAACTATAAGTCCTTCAAAGGTTGTGACCCGCCTAAGCTGACTGGTTTAGGAGACGCAATCGCTACTCTTCAGTGGATAACCGCCATGGATAAGGTTATCCGCATTAGCGAGTGCCGTCCCGATCAAGCTGTCGGTTATGCCACCCAATCGTTTGAAGATGAGGCTATGTATTGGTGGGAGAGTGTGGAGCAGAGGAAGACCCGTGAAGAGATCAAAGAAATGAAGTGGGACGACCTGAAGGAGTTAGTAATGAAGAAGTTTTGTGCTGACGCCGAGGTTGAAAGGGCGGAGATGAAGTTACTAAATTTGAAAGCTGGGACAATGACGCATCGTGAGTACTCCACCGAGTTCAATCGAATGTCTAGGTTGGTGCCCGATATGATCAACACTGAGGCTAAAAGGATCAAGTGTTATGTGAGGGGATTACCACAGAGAGTTCGCATGTTAGTCAGAACAAGTAAACCTACTACTTTCGATTCTGCTGTCGAATTCGCAGAAATGGTCTACGCAGACTTGGTTGCGGATGATGTGGTGGTGGGAGATGAGAAGAAAGAGAGGAAAGGGGTCGCTCCTGCTAAACGACCCGGTACCCAGATGTGGAACCCTAAGAACAAGCAGCCGAGAGTTTGGGAGAACAGGTCGTGCAAGACTTGTGGCAAGGCGCACGGTGGTGAGTGTAGGTGGGGAAGGGGTTCGGATACATGTCATAAGTGTGGAAAGATACATGCCGGAGAATGTAAATTTGGGTCGAATGTTTGCTACAAGTGTGGGAAGGCAGGTCATTATGCTCATGAGTGCAGTTCTAAGCCTGCATGCTACAAGTGTGGTAAGACGGGTCATTTTGCTAGGGAGTGTACCGAGAGTGAAGCTGGAGGTAGTAGAAGGAAGGATGCCGATCAAGCTAGGCCAAGAACTAGAGCCTACATGTTGACCCAAGAACAAGCCAAACAGATTCCGGATGTTGTCACAGGTACGTTTCTAGTGAACGGTGTTTCCGCTTCTGTATTATTTGATTCGGGCGCAAACAAGAGTTTCGTAGCCACACCATTTAGTAAACTAGCTAAAATGAAATGTTGCCGAGTGTCTGAAACTTTTGTAGTAGAAACCGCCAGTGACACTTCGGTTAAAATAACAAAAATGGTTAAGAACTGTAAGATAGAATTGGAAGGACATGAGTTCCCGATTACCTTGTACGTTATGACCTTGGGAGGGTTCGATGTGGTTTTGGGTATGGATTGGTTGTCTGAGTTTGAGGCTCAGATAGTATGTAAGAGTAGGATTATAAGGTTAAAGTCATTGGATGGTAGCGCGGTAACGGTCTATGGTGATAAGGAAAGTTCTGGGCTTAATGTCATTTCGATGATGAAAGCCGAGGGTTTGCTAAGGCGAGGGTGTTGTGCCTACCTGGCGTATGTCGTCAACGCTACGGCCGAGACGAAAGAAATGAAAGATGTTCCTATTGTGCGCGACTACCCAGAAGTATTCCCTGAGGATCTTCCGGGGTTGCCACCAGAGCGAGAGATAGAATTTCAGATAGATTTAATACCAGGAGCCCATCCTGTCGCAAAAGCGCCTTACCGTCTAGCACCGTCCGAGATGAAAGAATTGATGTCACAACTGCAAGAACTCCTCGACAAAGGTTTCATAAGACCGAGTGTTTCCCCGTGGGGCGCACCAGTATTGTTCGTGAAAAAGAAGGATGGAAGTATGAGGATGTGCATAGACTATCGTGAGTTGAATAAGCTTACGGTAAAGAATAGATATCCGTTGCCAAGGATTGATGATCTGTTTGACCAACTGCAAGGTTCAAGTTGGTTCTCACGAAAAGATCTCAGATCAGGCTACCATCAGCTGAAGGTGAAAGAGGCAGACATCCCTAAGACAGCGTTCCAAACGCGGTATGGACACTACGAGTTCCTCGTAATGTCATTCGGTCTAACCAATGCTCCTGCAGCATTTATGGACATGATGAATAGGGTGTGTCGACCGATGTTGGATAAGTCGGTTATCGTCTTCATCGATGATATATTGGTTTATTCAAAGAGCGAGTCTGAACATGCTGAGCATCTGAGAGAGGTACTTGAGACTCTGAAGAAAGAGAAGTTGTATGCCAAGTTTTCGAAGTGCGCGTTCTGGTTAAGAGAAGTGCAATTTTTAGGTCACGTGATTAATCCTGAAGGGATTACCGTGGACCCAGCTAAGATTGAAGCGATAACGAATTGGAAGACTCCGCAGAATCCGACTGATATACGAAGTTTCCTAGGGTTAGCTGGCTACTATAGGAGATTCATCGAAGGTTTCTCCAAGATAGCCGCACCGCTGACCGGTATGACCCGAAGGTCGATAGTATTCAGTTGGGGAAAGTTTCAGGAAGAAGCCTTTGAAGAATTGAAGAAGAGGCTCACGCAAGCTCCAATCCTTACTTTGCCCGATGGTGACGAGGATTTCGTTGTTTGTGCTGATGCCTCGCATCAAGGGTTAGGTTGCGTGTTGATGCAACGGGGGAAGGTGATAGCTTACGCGTCTAGACAGTTGAAGGTCCATGAAAGTACTTATCCGACGCATGATCTGGAGTTAGCAGCTGTAGTGCATGCTCTTAAGATATGGAGGCATTATCTGTACGGTACTAAGTGTACTATCTATACCGATCATAAGAGTTTAAAGTACTTCTTCGAACAGAAAGAACTGAACATGAGGCAGAGAAGATGGTTAGAATTGATAAAGGATTACGACTGTGAGATTAGGTATTACCCCGGTAAAGCTAACGTGGTCGCTGATGCGTTAAGTCGTAAGAATGAGGAAGTCCTTGCAACAGTGAAGTCATATAAGTTGATCATGAACTCAAGCCTTTTTGAAGAAATCATCAAAGTGCAGTCAGAAGTGTTAGTAGACGAAGGGTTAGTAAAGAAAGAAAGGATTTATGGCCAGCAAGATGAGTTGATGGAAAACACTCATGGAGTTAAAACTAGATTTGACCGTATGTGGATTCCACGCCATGGTGATCTTAGAAGTCGAATCTTAGATGAAGCTCATAAGTCAAGGTACTCAATCCATCCTGGAGCTACAAAGATGTACCAAGACTTGAAAAGAGATTACTGGTGGCCAGGAATGAAGAATGATGTAGTGGATTATGTTAGTAAGTGCTTAACTTGCTTACAAGTCAAGGCCGAGCACCAAAAGCCTTATGGGAAGATGCAACCGCTAGAGATACCTGAGTGGAAATGGGAACACATCACCATGGATTTCATAACTAAGCTACCTCGTACAGCTAAGCAACATGATACCATCTGGGTGATTGTGGACCGTTTGACCAAGAGTGCTCACTTTCTGCCCATACGAGAGGCCATCTCGTCAGAAATGTTAGCAAGCTTGTTCATCAAGGAAGTTGTAACCAAGCATGGAGTACCGTTATCGATCGTGTCCGATAGAGATACACGGTTTACTTCGAGGTTCTGGAAGAAATTCCATGAAGCTATGGGGACGAGGTTGAACATCGGTACGGCGTATCATCCCCAAACTGATGGACAGTCCGAAAGGACGATCCAAACCCTTGAGGATATGCTACGTGCTTGTGTTTTAGATTTTGGTGGAAGTTGGGATGATCATCTGCATCTGGCAGAGTTCTCCTATAACAACAGTTACCATTCAAGTATTGGTATGCCACCGTTTGAGATACTTTACGGTAGACGATGTAGAACCCCGGTGTGTTGGGGCGAGATTGGTCAGAAAGAAATGGGAAGCCTAGAAGTAGTTCAAGAAACGTCTTCAAAGCTCGATCAGATCAAAGCAAGATTGAAAGCCGCGCAAGACAGACAAAAGTCTTATGCAGATAAGCGGCGACGACCAATTGAGTTTAACGTGGGTGACTATGTGATGCTCAAGGTCTGGCCTTGGAAAGGAATTATCCGTTTTAGGAAAAGAGGAAAGTTGAGTCCGAGGTACATTGGACCGTTCAAGATTGTAGGTCGTGTGGGTGAAGTAGCTTATAAACTGGATTTACCCGATGAGTTAGAAGGAATTCATTCAACCTTCCATGTTTCTCATCTGAGGAAGTGTCTAGCTGATGACACGTCTCACGTGCCATTAATGGACCTTGAGGTTGATGAACAATTGAACTACATCGAGCAACCAATAGAGATCGTTGATCGCAAGGAGAAGCAGCTTCGTCACAAGATTATACCTTTGGTAAAAGTAATATGGAAACACCGCAAGGGATCAGATGCTACTTGGGAAGCCGAGGATGAGATGCGCAAGTTTTACCCTAGTTTGTTTATGTAATAGTTAGGTTTCGGGGACGAAACCTCTTTAAGGGGGGAAGACTTGTAACATCCTAAAATTTTAATGATGAATAAAGGAAGTTATGTTTAGTGATTTCGCGTAATTGATTAATGTCAGGGAAGGAGCGGGTCTTGGACTTGGATTAATTGAGATGGGTTAAATGAGAATGGGATTTCAGGGATATAAATACCCCCAAAATCCCAAAATATCTTCATTTTCCCCCACTCCCCTAAACACACACATATACACACACCAAGCACACCCAAACCGCCGCCGGCCGGGCCGAGAAAGAAGGAAGGATCGAGCGAGGTCCGGGTAAGAGAGAAAGATTAGTGGTGATACCAAGATAAACGAGATCCAAACATGCTCAAAAGGTATGATTATTGATCTTGGAAGTTTAAAGATCCGAGCTTTTAATGTATAAACGACCGAAAATGGTCGGGAAGTGTAGTGGGTGGTATGGAACCTTAACAAGGGTGTTAAAATCGCCCGAAATGTTGATCAGAAACCGAAACAGCGGACATCTGGGCAACTTCGCCTTCATCTGGGCAACTTCGCCTTCATCTGGGCAACTTCGCCTTCAGGCGATGAACTTCGCCTGCAAGCTAAGTTCGCCTGATGAACTTCGCCTGCAAGCTAAGTTCGCCTGATGACAAGTTCGCCTGAGGTTTAAGTTCGCCTGATGACAAGTTCGCCTGAGGTTTAAGTTCGCCTGATGATAAGTTCGCCTGAGGTTTAACTTCGCCTAAAGCTAAGTTCGCCTGAGGTTTAACTTCGCCTAAAGCTAAGTTCGCCTGAGGTTTAACTTCGCCTAAAGCCAAGTTCGTTTAGAAAATAAATTTAAAATCTAATGAAAATGTGTTAAGACAGTTAATGGAAATAAAATTTTTCATAAGCTCGACCCCAGCCAGGGGCTCTGCCCCTTGGACCCTGCTAGGGGCTGCCGCCCCTAGACCCCGCTGCCAGGGGCGCTGCCCCCGGACCCCCGTTCGTTGTGGGTAGTAATTAAGACTAGAAAGATGTTATAAGTAGTGATAGTTAAATTGATATGTATACTTGTTATACAGTCAGCCGTGCACAACTGAAGAAATGGATTATGATCAACGGAGAACGTAACCGTGTTCAGGTGAGTTTCTAGCCCCATTTATGTGTTATGTTTTCGGGGCTGTGTGCATACTCAACATGTTTGTTAATACACTTATCCTAAGAGATAAGTGTATGCCTTATGTGGATAATGTGAAATGTATGAATGATTGCTTGATGGTACGTGAACGATCTTCGGATATTGCACGTACTGTCAGGTTGTAACGCTATGTATAAGGTAAGTATGTTATGTATGTTTATGTGTATGAACATGATAGAGATAATAGAAGAAAGAAATGATAATGTATGGTTGTATGGTTACGAAAAGGGTACCGAGCCCTAATAATACTCGAGGTATGATGTATGGTTGTATGGTAACGAAGAGGGAATCGAACCCTACTAATATTCGAGAACTAGGGAACCGAACCCTACTAATATTCGAGGAAGAAGGGTACCAAGCCCTAATAATACTCGAGGAAAGAGGGTACCGAGCCCTAATAATACTCGAGGAAAGAGGGTACCGAGCCCTAATAATACTCGAGGAAAGAGGGTACCGAGCCCTAATAATACTCGAGGAATGTAGGGCGTAATGCTCTTTATAACATAAGATATGAAAGTAAGTTAATACAAAAGAAAGTAAGAAAGTATGAAAGTAAGAAAGTATGAAAGTAAGAAAGTATGAATGTAAGAAAGTATGAAAGTATAAAAGTATGAATGAAAGAATATAATGTTATGTGAATGGTATGATTATGTGATTATCTAGAACTCACTCAGCGTAGCTGACTTTTAGTATGCACGCAGGTGAGTAGGATGAGGCAGCTCGCTTGAGGAGACACATGGCACTGAACAAGAATCTGGCATCTGAAGACCTATGATGTGTTAATTTTAATGCTTTAATGTGAAAGACAATAAATGTTTTGAGACAAGTTATGAATTATGTAAAGTTTTATGAAAGTTTTATATTCCGCGTAAATGTTTCAATTAACTCTGATATTTAGAACTGTGTTTATGAGTAAATCCAACACGAAAGTAGGGTTACCGGTAACGGGGCCTTACACCCAAACACCCCTCCCATCTCCTTGTTCGATCAAAACACACAACACACACACATATACAATCATCTTTGCAAGCTTATTGAAGAATTTAAGGTGCTAACTAGGTAATTAACACCCTCTCTTGCCTATTCTATTGAACTAATTGCATGATTAAACATGATAATCATAAACCCTAAATGTTAAATGTGTTGATTATTGATATGCTAGGGTTGTATGCATGATTTCTAGTTCATAGGTTAATAATATGTTGAGTTTTGACGAAAACTGATGCTGGACAGATTCTTGAATTATTGTTTAAACGACTGTAACTCGATGTTAATATTGTGTTTGGAAGTGATTGTTGATTCTATGATGTTTTTGGTCGAGTCTAGTTTCTAAAGAGTCTGAGTTTGTAATTTTGGACGAGTAAAAGTTAGTTTTTATTATTTTACAAATCTATTGTGCAAGTATGTTTCGGGAAGTATGCTGGTAGGCTGTTTTGCGATTAAGATATCTCATAAACGACAAGACCAATGGGGTTGATTCCACTTCTGGAAGTTAATATTTTTAGTTATAAATATAACCCAATTAGTCCTGCATTAATTGGATTTTCCATGTAACGGTAATAAGAAATAACATTCTGTTGCGCATCATAATGACTGCTGTGTGTTTACTGAGTTGTTTTAATCATTGTGAGAAAACCGTATATGATAAATATAATAAAATATTTTTAGAAACCTAACTCAAGTGTTCTTCTGTGATGATATTTGGTGATTTATTGGACCTGTATTGATTTATTAAATAGAGTAATCCTGTCGAGTAAAAATCTGCCTAGATAAATTAGCTGCTGAATTACTTAAGGTCGAGTAGGTGTAATCTTTGAAAACACATTACCATTGTCATTGTTGACATGGTGGCAAGGCTATTGATAAACAGTCAGCTTCGGTGTCGAACACATAGTAATGCATGCTTGATAGGTTAGCTACCTATTGATATATAATTAACTTAACACTATATGGTAACGCTAAAACGCAAACGCTTTATTTGTATAAACTTGTGAACCCATCAACCCTGTGTTGACACTTTTAGTATGTTATTCTCAGATAGCCAAGGCGGGCGCTCGGTATAGGACATGCATTCGCTAAACACTATTACTTTAAAAACGTTTTTTAATTTTTATCTTAATAACTTGGGTTTTAAGTCGTCCTGTGTGGCGCAACTTTTTGGTTTACAATTTACGCTTCCGCATTTCATTTAAGACTTGATGTTTTATTGGTTTTTAAATCTTTAAATATGGTGTTTAATTATAACTAATGATTCTGATCCTTTTAGTTCACACCCTCTGACGGTAAAACTCCGTTAGTGGATTTTGAGGGTGTGACAGATTGGTATCAGAGCCATTGGTTATAGCGAACTAGAAATGCATTCATACTAGTATATAACCGCAACGACCCATTAGTTATAAATTTTACGCACTGAATATATAAATATATATTATATATTTAGTTATTCGTTTTCTTTATCTCTTTACCTCATTCACTCTTACGCACGTAACCCATATACGACTTATCCCGTAGGGGTGTCAACGCCATCATCATCATCCGACCCGATGTCCCACGCCCCAGAAAGGGAACCGCAGCTACCCAACTCGTCACCACCCCGAGTAACCCAGCACTAGTAGCCTCCACACCGAAGAGGCACCGCCCATCTGGAGACATGTACGAGGAAAACGGTAACTGGAGTTGCTACCCTAGTTTTATTAAGCGATTGGTTTACCGTGAGCAAGTTCCACCACCACAGATCCCGGGCTGTCCTACATCCTTCAACACGCTACCACCCATAACCCTACCAATGGTGCGCGCTTTCTCAACTCTCGCTTCCTGTTTAGAGCGTGAAGTTGACATTATGCACTCGACGAGAGTGAAGGTTTCTGAATTAAGAGGGGATGGAGCTGATGCTTGGAAGAGAATTTCCTACCTGACTGAAGCTATGAAGGAAGTTCAGAATGCTCATGTTCAGTTAATGAATCTAGAGACCAAGATGCAATCAGAGATGATAGAATTGCAGGACGAAGTTTGGAAAGCAAGAAACCTTGCAGCAACAGCTCTAGCTCGTTGCGAGACACTAGAGGCGCGAATTGCCCCGAACGCATCAGGACAGGAAGAAGATCCCGAGGAGGAACCCGAAGAAGAACCGTAGGACAAGCTGGAGCCTGTACTTTCAAGAATTACCCGGACTGCCGTTCCAATTCGTTTGACGGCACCGAGGGAGCCATAGGTTTCATGCGTTGGGCTGAGAAGGCAGAGTCAGCTTTTGAGATGAGTAACTGTCCACCAGCCAGCAGAGTCAAGTTTGCTGCTGGAACATTGCAGGATTCCGCCCTCACCTGGTGGAATTCTAATGTGGAGATTCTTGGGTTGGAATTGGAAAATGCTATGAATTGGGAGGAATTCAAGAACATGATGCGAGAAGAGTATTGTCCTAGAGAGGAAATCTCGAAGTTGGAGTTGGAATTTTGGGCGTTAAAGATGGCGGGTTCTGAGATTGAAGACTACACCACCCGTTCCCACGAGCTAGCGGTGATGTGCCCGCGGATGGTTGATCCGCCAAGTAAGAGAATCGAGATGTATATTGATGGTTTGGTACCCCAGTTTCAGGGTTATGGTGACGTCTTCTAAACCAACCACTATTCAAAAAGCAATCCGAATAGCCCACAAGCTGACGGATCAAGCAGTGGCACAAGGTGCGTTACCACCTAGAGGTTCCACTTCTAAAAACCGCGACAACTCAAGCACTGACAACAACAACAACAACAACTCTGGGAATGGAAAGAGGATGTTTGACAACACCAGGTCCTCAACATCGAACCCTCCACAGCAACAACACCACCGTAGACCCGAACTAACTCGGAACTTCAATAATCAGGGTTCCAACAACAACAACGGTGGCGGACAGGGTTCGAGTGGCTATGCTGGAAAGTACCCAAAGAGCAACAAGTGCAACTATCACCATGCTGGCCCATGCGACCGTATCAAGTGTTTGCGATGCGGTAAATTGGGTCATCAGGCCAAGGACTGTAGGTGAGACCTAGCGGGTAAAGGTGCTCCTTAATAGCCTGCAACAACGAAAGGGTGCTTTGAGTGTGGTCAGGAGGGTCACTTCAGGAAGGATTGTCCAAAACTGAAGCAGAATAAGAGCAATGGAGGTAATAACAGTAACGAAATCGGTAGTAAGTGTAGAGCTTTCGTCATTGGATTGAGCAAGGCCCGCAGCAATCCGAACATGGTTACCGGTAAGTTTCCTGTGAACGACTATTTTGCTTCTATTTTGTTTGACATTGGAGCTGATAGGAGTTTTGTATCGAAATCCTTTAGTAAACTCTTAGACATAACTCCAACTCCGTTAGACGCTAAGTTTCTTGTTTAATTAGCTGACGGTAAGTCTATAGAAACAACTCATGTACTAGCGGGATGTAAGTTGAAACTGTCAGGTCATACCTTCGATATCGACCTCATACCCTTTACGCTTGGTAGTTTCGACGTTGTTGTCGGAATGGACTGGCTATCCGAGAATAGAGCATAGATTATATGCCATGAAAAGATTGTTCAAATCACTACTCCTTCTGGCGAAATCATCTCGATACAAGGCGAGAAGAGCGTCATGACAACCAGCATCATCACCCTCATGATGGCGCAGAAATATTTACGAAAGGGTCATCTGGCGATTTTAGCCCATGTTATTGAGAAACCCGCGGAAGAGAAACGGATCGAAGATATACCGATTGTTCGCGATTTTAGAGAAGTTTCCCGGAAGATTTTCCTGGACTCCCACCCATTCGACAAGTCGAGTTCCAAATCAACTTAGCCCCTGGTGCGACACCTATAGCACGAGCCCCGTATCGGCTTGCACCGGCGGAGCTTCAGGAGTTGTCCACTCAATTACAAGACTTGTTGGATAAAGGTTTCATCCGACCTAGCTCAGCACCATGGGGAGCCCCTGTCCTATTTGTATGAAAGAAGGACGGGAATTTCCGCATGCGCATCGACTACCGGGAACTGAAAAAGTTGACGGTCAAGAACTATTATCCCCTACCCCGAATTGATGAATTTTTCGACCAGCTTCAAGGATCGAGTTACTACTCGAAGATAAATCTAAGATCTGGTTACCATCAATTGAGAGTGCGTGAAGAAGACATTTCAAAGACGACATTCAGAACTCGGTACGGTCACTATGAGTTTACAGTTATGCCATTTGGCTTAACAAACGCACCAGCTGTATTTATGGACCTCATGAACCGAGTATGCAAGGCGTACCTCGACAAGTTTGTTATCGTTTTCATAGATGATATCCTCGTTTACTCCAAGAACAAGACCGACCATGAAGAACACCTGAGGTTAATCCTGGAATTTCTAAAGAAGGAACAATTGTACGCAAAGCTTTCGAAATGCGAATTTTGGCTTCGCGAGATCCACTTCTTAGGACATGTGATTAACAAGAGTGGTATCCATGTCAACCCAGGCAAGGTAGAGGCCATCAAAAACTGGGAAGCACCTAAGACTCTGACTGAGGTGCGAAAATTCCTAGGACTGGCTGGCTACTACCGACGTTTCGTCGAGGGATTTTCAAAGATTGCTCAACCCCTCACCGCATTGACACACAAGGGTACTAAGTACAATTGGGGTGACGCGCAGGAGTCTACCTTCCAACTGTTGAAAACCAAACTCTGTAGTGCACCTATCTTAGCCCTCCCTGAGGGAAGGTAAAATTTTGAGGTGCATTGTGACGCATCGATACAGGGTCACGGTTGTGTGTTGATGGAACTCGGAAGGTTATAGCCTATGCCTCTCGACAGCTACGGATCCATGAGAAGAACTATACGACCCATGACTTAGAACTCGGAGCTGTGGTGTTTGCTCTTAAGATATCGAGACATTACTTGTACGGTACCAGATTCACCATTTACACCAACCACAAGAGTCTCCAACATATCTACGATCAAAAGGAGTTGAACATGTGACAACATCGTTGGGTCGAGCTACTTAAGGATTATGACTGTGCCATAAAGTACCACCCTGGCAAGGCCAATATAGTGGCCGATGCTCTCAGCAGAAAGGAAACCGATAAGCCTAGACGAGTGTGAGCATTACAACTCATGATTCATGCCAATTTACCTGATCAAATTCGTAATGCTCAACTTGAAGTTTTGAAAGACGATAACCTCCCATCAGAACTCATGCAGGGCATGGATAAGCAACTTGAAACCAAATCGGACGGGGTTCGATATTTTGAAAACGGATTTGGGTCCCTCGATACAGAGACTTGAGAAATCTGGTGATGGACGAAGCACATAAATCCCGATACTCCATTCACCACGGCTCAGATAAAATGTACCATGACCTGAAGGCACTTTACTGGTGGCCAAACATGAAAGCCGACATTGTCACCTACGTGAGCAAATGTTTGACTTGTGCTAGAGTCAAGGTGGAGTATCAGAAACCATCCGGACTGTTACAGCAACCGGAAATCCCAACGTGGAAATGGGAACACATTTCCATGGATTTCATCACGGGATTACCAAAAACACCGACGGGATGCGATACCATCTGGGTGATCGTTGACCGGTTGACTAAGTTTGTGCATTTGTTAGCGATCAAGGAATCGGACAAGATGGAAAGACTGACTCGCATCTACATGAAAGAAGTAGTTTCCAGACACTGAGTGCCTGTCTCAATCATATCTGATCGAGATTCTTGCTTCACTTCACACTTTTGAAAGTCACTACAGAGCGCACTAGGCACCCTCCTTGATATGAGCATAGCATACCATCCTCAAACGGATGGGCAAAGTGAACGCACCATTCAGAACTTGGAAGACATGTTGCATGCATGCGTGTTGGATTTCGGAAAAAGTTGGGAACCCCACTTGCCCTTGGTGGAGTTTTTGTATAATAACAGCTACCACGCAAGCATTAGAGTAGAGCCGTTTGAAGCGTTATACGGACGAAAGTGTCGATCACCTCTTTGCTGGGCAGAAGTGGGTGATAGCCAAATCACTCGTCCCGAACTAGTACTCGAAACCTCAGAAAATATTGTCAAAATCCGATATCGCATGGCAGCAGCCCGAGATCGTCAAAAGAGGTACGCCGAAAAGCGCCGAAAACCTCTGGAATTCCAAGTGGATGACAAGGTTTTGCTGAAAGTTTCACTGTGGAAAGGTGTAGTTCGCTTTGGAAAGCAAAACAAACTCAACCCACGATATGTTGGCCCATAACGGATAACTGAACGTATTGGTCCGGTAGCGTACCGATTGGACTTACAAACGGAACTCAGTGGCGTACACAACGTTTTCCATGTATCCAACTTGAAGAAATTCCTTTCTGATGAAACAAAAGCAGTTCCTTTGGCGAGTTGCAAGTTGATGAACAGTTACGCTTCATCGAAGAACCAGTCGAAGTTTTGGATTGGGAAACCAAAACACTCAAACACAACAAGATTCCAATTGTTAAATTCTGTTGGAACTCGAGACGTGGACCAGATTTCACGTGCGAACGCGAGGATCAAATGATGAAAAAGTATCCTAACCTTTTTGAAGGGTTGACCAAGCACCGAAAACCGCGAAAGCCGACAAACCGTCAGAATACACCAGAGTTATGAATTAACTTTTGGGATGAAATTTCTTTGAACATGGGAATGATGTGACAAACTGAAAATTTTTTACTTTTTCAGACACCCATCGCGACTTGACACAAATTTTCGGGACGAATATTCTTTCAACATGGGAATGATGTAACACTCGTCAATTTCAGGTTAACTCCGTTAATCTGAACTCCGTTAATTCAAACTCAAGATCACACGAACTATGTCATTCCAGTTAACGCATATCTCATTAAATTTAAATTAGAGTTTAAATGACGCATGACAATCATTACACAAGTAGTCTTTCGGAATTTCACCGAAACACACACAAGTCAACTCAAACCGTTGGTGAACAAACAATAAATATCATGAACAAATACTTGATAATAAAGGTGTTAAGTTTATGTGTTACTTGGTGTTTATGTGTATAGAGTTTATTATGAAGAAAGTAAACTAATTTGTGGAAGAAATTGGTTAACTAGAAGGTTAAGGGGGTGAAGTGTAACATAATCATTATATAAACAACATTAAACAATAAACCCTAACCCTTTCCCTCCTTCCCTCTCTCCCTTGCGACGGAAGCCACCCACACACCCCTCCCCTCTCCTTGATCGATCAAAACACACAACACACACACATATACAATCATCTTTGCAAGCTTATTGAAGAATCTAAGGTGCTACCTAGGTAATTAACACCCTCTCTAGCCTATTCTATTGAATTAATTGCATGATTAAACATGATAATCATAAACCCTAAATGTTAAATGTGTAGATTATTGATATTCTAGGGTTGTATGCATGATTTCTAGTTCATAGGTTAATAATATGTTGAGTTTTGATGAAAACTGATGCTGGACAGATTCTTGAATTCATGTTTAAATGACTGTAAGTCGATGATAATATTGTGTTTGGAAGTGATTGTTGATTCTATGATGTAGTAGGTCGAGTCTAGTTTCCAAAGAGTCTGAGTTTGTAATTTTTGGATGAGTAAAAGTTAGTTTTTATTATTTTACAAATCCGTTGTGCAAGTCTGATTCGGGAAGTATGCTGGTAGGCTGTTTTGCGATTAAGATATCTCATAAACGAAAAGACCAATGGGGTTGATTCCACTTCTGGAAATAAATATTTTGAGTTATAAATCTAACCCAATTGGTCTTGAATTAATTGGGTTTGCCATGTAACTGGAATAACAAATAACATTCTGTTGCGCTTGATAATGACTGTTGTGTGTTTACTGAGTTGGTTTGATCATTGTGAGAAAACCGTATATGATACAAATATAATAAAAATATTTTAAGAAACCTAACTCAAGTTTGATTCTGTGGTTATTTTTGGTGATTTATTGTACGTGTATTTATTTATTAAATAGAGTAATCTTGTCGAGTAAAAATATGCCTGGATAAATTAGCTACTGAATTACTTAAGTTAACATGAAAAGTGTTGGTTGATCGATGTTTGCTACGTGTATGACTTAATTTCCCTTGTGGGAGTTAGTTTACTAGTAATGTACAATAGTAATACTTGACACAATATTTTTTCACACATGTAGCTTATCACCAACGTGTTTGTCGAGTTTTACTTATTTCACAAACGAAACACGAAACGCATCTCATGCATAAGTTTTATGTTTCGAGTCTAGGGACTCACTCGTAGTTCAAATACTTAAAAAATCTCGTTTTGTTTTTAGAGCACTAGTGAGGATTTTCTGTGAAGCACACCTTTCTCGGATTCTTATTTTTTATCTTCGCAAACAGTGAGTTTCACGGCCCCTTTTACTCTTTAACCCTTTTATTAAGGGGAGATAACATACTCCAACACGTTAGATTTTGTTACTCTTTATATATCACTTGTAAGGCTAAGTGGCAAACAAACCAACTAAGTCCTTCTGAACAATCGAACAGGTTAATATTGGATAATAGCAAGTCACCTTTGAGTAGTACTACTGGGTTTGACAAACCCCACCCAACTCTAAACTCGACTGTATGTCGAGTGGGTGTAATCTTGGCTAACACATTACCATGGTCGTGGTTGACATGGTGGCAAGGCAATTGATAATCATTCAGCTTCGCTGTCGAACACTTAGTAATGCATACTTGATAGGTTAGCTACCTATTGATATATAATTGACTTAACACTATCTGGTAACGCTAAAACTCAAACGCTTTATTTGTATAAATTTGTGAACTCACCAACCCTGTGTTGACACTTTTAGTATGTTATTCTCTGGTATCCGAGGCGGGCGTGCGGTATAGGACATGCATTCGCTAAACACTATTGCTTTAAAAACTTCTTTTAATATTTATCTTGATAAATTGGGTTTTAAGTCGTGCTGTGTGGCGCAACCTTTTGGTTTACAATTTACGCTTCCGCATTTCATTTAAGACTTGATGTTTTGTTGGTTTTGAAAACTTTAAATATGGTGTTTGATTATAACTAATGATTCCGATCCTGTTATTTCACACCCTCTGACAGTAAAACTCCATTAGTGGATTTTGAGAATGTGGTAATCAGGACTTAAACCGTCAAAACTTCGGAGCTTGGCACATACTACGAGATTGGCACGCAAAACGATGTGCGTCGGACGTCGTGATTTTTCAGCACGTACTTTGAGAAAACTTCGGGTATTGGCACGAATTACAAGGTGATGATTGCTGGCTCGGTGGCATGCAAAACGAGGTTGAGACTAAAAATATTCTAGAAAGAGAGCGTGGGAGGTGTGTGGGATAATGGTCTTGAGTCTCCCCTTTTGTAGCCGAAATCTCATATACGCGATGGACTTTTTAAACGGGTCATCGCGTATCGCGATGACTTATTATAACCAGAGGATGCCACGTGTCGCCACGTGGCCTGACACGTCTGCCATGTGGCCTGCCATGCTGCCACGTGTCACTTGGATGCGACACGTGTGCGATGTGTCAAAACGGCCCATCGCGCTACGTGATGACCTTGTTCTTGGACTCATCGCGTATCTCGATGGGTCCCTAAATACTATTTTTCATTTTTAGTCATTTATCATTAGTAGCTTGTCACATCTGTGTCTAACTCTCATTGTCCAAAAATACTAAGGCGGCTCTCAAACTGGTCGCGGCGTTGCGAGTGTGCGTAATGCAAAGTGTGCCATCAAAGCGTCACATTGCGCCCATCGCCCTTCGCCGTTGCCATCGCCATCGTCCTCGCCCAAGCCTGTTCGCACCCTCCTCTAGGACCACTTAGAGGAGCTTGGAAGAGCATTCTTCACAGTGTCAATCTTATCAACCTCAATTGGTTCTGTTTTTAGCTTATTAAACTTAGCAATAAGATGTTTGAATCTTGTGAGCATTTCTTCCGCAGTCTCTCCTTTCAACAAGTTATAATTTCGAAACTATAACTTTAACATTACCATTTTTACTTTCTTCAGTATTACCCATACTTCTCACTTTGATATGTTGAAACAAGGATGCACAAATTTTAATAATTCAAATTTGATGAAAAAATTTAATACCTCTTGAGAGTATTGAGAAAAAGCTGTCGGTGTAAACCCAGTAGTTTCACTACCAAGAGTATGAACAATGTATACATGATCAAGACATCGTTAACAATCAGGGTGTATAGACCCCAGATGTGCTCAGAAACGTGTTCCCATTTAGCAAAATCGCTAAATGTAATTAAACATGGAAATTTTGAGTGATTTCCAAGCTCATCATCGAGATGTAACATTTGCTGCATCAACACGTTCTGAGAAGCCAGTGCATAATAACCAGCCATCTTAAATAAATAAAAGTTTAATCAAACTTAAAGGTTTAAAATGAAACTCTATAATGAATGGGAAAAAGAATGATGTACGGTTGGTGATGAATGATGAACATTGACGAATGTATGACAAAAGTGCAGTTACGAATGAGTAATACGAATAGCTTAACGGATGGTTTAACGAAAGGTTTAACGAATGGGTTACAAATGGTATGAAGAATGACTGACGAGTGGGTTGACGAATGGCTGGCAAATGGTGGGGCGAATGAAGTAACGAATAAGGTAACAAATGACTCTGTAGATAATGAGTTACTATGAAGAATGAATGTTGATTGGATGACGAATGTGTGAGGACGAATGAACTATAAATGACGAATAGCTGATAACGAATTAGCTACAGTACCGAATGTGTTTGTTATTCTGTTGAAACAATCTTAACACATGGCACAAATCAGTTATACTTTAATAACAAATTAACATTAAACATATAACGAATGACCCAATCCATTATAACAAATGATCATATGAATTTCAAATCTTTAAACAAATTTCCAGATCTGGAAATTTTCCAGATTCAGACAACGAAATAGATAATCAAAAATCCATGGATTAGTAGTCCGAATCTCAACCAATATACATATATTATAGCTCAAATTACTCGTAATCGTCCCGCAAACAATTCCAAACCAATACGAGCACTCAATCACTAAATCGAACAAGTTAAAAAGCCAATAAACCACAAAACAGAAATCTCAGTTCCATTAACACTCAAATTTAACTTAATTTTATTCCAAAATCGTACCATAATCCAATTCAATCCCAACGAACCTCACATTACAACAACCAATTCGAAATCTGATCAAATCATTATCCATTTACCACCTCAGTATATTAATTCAATAAAAATTGAAAATGAGAGACTCAGATCTATAATTATTCAATCAAATTATGAATTAACCTTCAAATCAAATTGAAATACCTTAATATAAACATAATCTAACCCTGGCAGCTCTGATACCACTTGTGAAAACACAAGAATTACGAAGAAAAATAATCGATTGATTCAGACATATCGATTGAATCACAGGATCTAGTTATCTGATATATGTTTAGTATAATGGACTTGATAATATTAGCGAAGTGTTTGGGAGAACAATTGGGTAGAGTAACTGCACAAGAAAAATAACTTTGTAAACACATAAATTAAACTTATGCTGAACAGCCTATGTATAGAAGACGAATGCCATTCGTTACAAAATCCGTAATGAATGGCCTTCATTCTTCTTCATTACATCATCATCATCATCATTACATAAATAACCAAAATGGTATAGCAAATGACTCATTCGCTATACCCCATTCTTAAACATTCCATGACGGACGGATACAATATATAATGACTAAGGTCCATTCTTTAAACATCCTTAACGAATGGACATGTAATAATAATGATTAAGGTTCATTTGTTAAACATCCTTAACGGATGGACATGTAATAATAAAAGTTAAGGTTCATTCGTTAAACATTCTTAACGAATGAACAATAATAAACACGATTGGTCTTATTCGTTAAACATTCTTAAAGAATGAGCTATAACATAACGTATGGGACTTATAATTACTAAATTGCCCTTTACATTAAAAAAAATTACATAACGATTACAAAGACTCGAGACGACAAAACCGTGCACTAACAATTTGTTCAATATTTATTAATGAATGTACAAATTCGTTTGATAATCTTAACAAATGTGGCTATTCGTTAATGATTATTAATGAATGAGGGCTATTCGTTAATAATTATTAACGAATGTGAACAGTTTGTTGATTCTAACTTGTGTGTTTTTACAGAATGGCTGAAAATATGCAGTCGGAAGCACTCGAGGTTAAACAGGGTCAGCATGTTGTTCAACAACAGCAACCTTGTGAAGCACAAGTGATTGAACTATCTTAAGATCCGAAACACAACATATATGCATTTTAAACGAAGATTCTTTGGATACGCTATGTTTAGAAGCATAATTGCTTTTCTCAAGAGGTCCAGGATACACTACGCTATATCAGTTGATTTTCCTGTGCAATTCAGTATTGATTTGGTCTAAAGTATGTATAATTTATATAAGTATTCCCTACACTTTTTAGTTGTTTTTAGTTTGTTTTATTCAATAATATTTTTAGTTGGTTTATATGTGGATATTAATATCATGTTTGGGAGTGATTTTGAAAAATACTTATTGGCTTTTTGATGTTTTCGATAGCCAATAAACCAAAATGTGTTTGGCAATCACAAAAATTCTTTTAATTTTAGCTTTTTAAAAGAGTTAAAAACAGTTTTCTAAAAGCCCAAAATCAAGTCTTTTCAGAATGGTTTTTTAAAAAAAGAAATTAAACCAGTAAGCAATTTTCAATCTCAATTCCAAACATGCCCTAAGGCTTCATGAGACCATGAGCTAAAATAACATATATTAATTACTTTGTTGAAAGTTTTAAAGTTGAATGAAAAGACAATGACGATAAAAACATATTAAAAGTGTTCAAACATTTTTGTGATATTGGATATTTAGTCTATTGACTTTTAATTCAAGCCATCATATGAATAATATGCAATTTATTAAGTATTAAGTAAACACTTATTTTTATTACTATGTTGAATAATGCATGCCATTGTAAACTCAATTAAGTGGTGATTATGAATTCTTGAAAAAATTGATTGGTTGGATCTAAAAGCATTTAACATAATATGAAAGAAAATGGTTGGAAGGTGGATGCACACGTTGGACGCAAAAAGCTATTTAATGCTTTCAAGTATCAACATTAATTTGGCTGAATTTACATTTCATATCACGTGATGAGCTTTTTATTTTGGTTGGATTGGTAAGCAATTAATGGGCTGGAGATTAAAAGAAGAATAGATCATCATAGGCCCAAGGAGTAACTTGTGAAAAGGGTCATACTTAAGGTGAAGTCGGTGTAGAAGATGTCGTCATACTATTACTATAAAAAGGGCAGAATTCAGTCATGAAAAAAAAGAGACAGAAGTTGGACAATGATTACTATTAAAAATTCTTCTTGGAATTCGAATTGGGAGTTTTGAATGTCAAACGCAATAAAAAGGCTAAATTGGGTTTTATTAATCAAAGTCAAGGAGACATCGCAAGGAGTTTTGAAGGAGAGCAAAGCGTGTTGGTTCGAGTGGAGAGCGTTTGGGTTCAACATCTACTCCTCCAAGCATCATCATAATTCACTTTGAATTTATTATTTTAATCATCAATTGGTTGTTGAACTTAAATATTTTGGTTTCTTTGATTTTAAGATGCTAGACTAAATAATTTAGACTGCCTAGTCTTGTGATGAACCATTGTTGACGTTTGATTTTATATGGAATTTGCATTCCGTTGTGGTTTTATGAATCAGTAAAGAGTTTAATATTATTTATTCGATGCATATGTGTGCTTGGTTTTATTTGATGTGTTTTGTTGTTTCACAGTTTCCTTGGTGAGTGTCTATCATATAATTGGATTATGTTAGGTTATTCACAGTGTGTTCTTACTAGTTTGTGATTAATTTATAATACTATCATAGAAACAATATTATTATTCAAATATATGAAAGTTTGATGCTAATCTAAAAAGTTATAAGGTGATAGATTATTTGATAGGCCTTTGTTGATTAGGATTGCTTGATTTAGTTCTTCGTAAGGAGTCCGTCTAGCTTTGATTTATCAACTTTATCTATTGAGTCCAAAAGATTTATTAAACTAACTTTGATTCACGTTGTAAGGTAAGATTTCGTTTAAAGGTACTCATTCATAATTAATAAGATAACCGTAAAGAAGTCTAACATTAAAAATGGTGTTTTTAAAAACATAATAGAAATCCATATGTGTCTTCTTGAAAAGGGTCAGGGGTCCTGTTTGGATTTTCTTTTAAGTGACTATTTTATGATCACAGTTCCATACCAAGCATTTTTGAATAATTGAAATTAACTCTTTTGGGGATTCTAGCCTAGGTGGATTTTCATCGTCATCTGATTTAAATATATTAAAGTGTAACTTTGTGTATTTTACTTGTTTTTTCTTAAGTAGTTTAATTTGGGTTTTAAGTAACCCCCCCCCCCCCATTAACAATAATAATTAAAGAGTCTCATGGGGGATCCGAACTTAGCTTTACTAGAGTCGATCGATTCACTTGTCGGTTAGTAATTTAGTCAAGTTTTAGAGAGTCTAGAGTATTACCTAGTGTCTACTTTATGTTAAGTTAGTTAATAATTATTAAATTACTTTTAGCACATCAAGTATTATTCGACCTTTCTAAAATATGGCCAAGTACATTCCAGAGGAGAAGCACATTGAAGCAATAATACAAAATAAGAAGATTATTGTATACATCGACGTGTTACGTAAAGTATTACAATTTCAAGACACAGAGGATGACCGATGTGAGTTTGAAAAGGAATTGATCAGGGGTTTATTCCGACATCTGAAGTACAAATGAGATTTGGAAAAGTTGATGTACAACAAGGTTAACTTATGCAAGCATCATAAGTACATTTTACATGTACTGATTCATTTCCTAGGAGGATGAAATGGTGGATTTGACGAGTGCATAATCATTATACAGTCAGCTTTCATCGCTCCGAAATGGTGTTTTAGCATCTAAAAAAGAGAATTGCATGACGAGAAAAAACATGTTCCTAACATAATCTCTGTTTCTACAAGTTATCATTGATCATATCGATCCTAAATTAATAAATGACTTGGAAATGTCTGAAGACTTGTTGATACTCGCGCACATAAATGAACACACGATGCGACGTATCAGAACATATCATGGTAAAACTGTAGAGACAAAGCCGAGGTTCAAGAGGTTGATTGGGCATGTTTCTAGGGAGGATTATATAGCCCCACCTTATGATGGTTGGATCCATGATGATTAGGATTCTGAACGTGAAGATGGTCAAGTTAGGAACGATGATGGTAATGATGGTGATGGTGGACAAAGTGGTAATGATCAGGTGGTCGAAGCTCATAAGCATAAAGCTAAAGGAAAGGCTATTTCTATTGAAAAGCCTGAGAAGAAACGACCTCGCAGAGGTTCAAGAGTTGAGATACCGGGATCACAACCTATTCCATGGGTTGTTGTATATGCTCCAGTTAATGTATATCCAACTCCAATGATCACTAGTACTCCAAGTACACCGAGAGTTACATTGATGACAACAACATCATCGGATCCTCGATTTTCTTATATTCCTCAAATGACGTTGTCTTCGATGCCCTCATCTCAAGAATAAGTCTTGGCTACAACTACGTCAACAGGGCCTGCACTTCCAATTTAGAGGCCATAATTCTCATTTATGTCGTTCGACCGACCTGTTAGTGCATGGTTTTTGTTGTCTCGGTCTTTTCTTATCTATGTAACTTATTATAAATGTAAAGGGAATTTTGGTAATTGTACCTATGCATTCATTATGTTATATGGCCATTCGTTAAGGATGTTTAACAAATGTGCCCATCCTTTATGTTTATTGGCCATTCGTTATGGAATGTATAACGAATGAGCCTATTCATTAATACATTTTATCATTCGTTAAGTATGTTTAACGAATGAGGTCTAACGAATGAGTTATTAATTATACTATAAATTCGTGTTAGGGATTGATGATGAATATACCCCATTCGTTATGGAAAGTATAACGATTGGGTGTTGTCTTCTATATATATATAGCTGTGTCCCTATTCATTATTTTATAGAATTGAGATTACGATTATTTACACGCCGTTACTCTGTCCAATTGTTCTCTCAACACACACTTCACCTAACGTAATCCACAGTCAATCTATCGCCTGTTAATTTATCAAATAACTAGATCCGTATGTATGAATTAAAATCGATCACGTCTGTAATTGGTTTCTCAAGTGGTATCAGAGTCTAGACGTTCGATTATTCAAGTGATTTTGATTATAATTGATATGAATTGATGAGAATTCATGTGTTAATTTAAAGTGTTTAAGATCTGAAATGGTCTAGCTTGATTTTGATTCAATTATTGTCGGTCCTGGTTTATCTCTCAATCACTCTTATGTCGTAACCCACACAAATGGTGTTGACAAGAAGGTTCTTGACGGGGCTAGATTGGATAAGAAAAATATTGTATTAAAGGTGGAATCAATGACACACTAATTGTTGCTTGAAGGACACAATAAAGACACACACATAGATACTCAAAAGATTTCCATTAATAGTAAGTCTATTACAAAACAAAAATCATTAGGGTTCTAAGAAAGGAATGATTTGATTCTACGCAGAATATCCGTACGAATATTTAGCCGTAAAATCGTTGTCAATCAATATTCAGGTGTCTCTTTCTCGAGTGTTCTGTGTTCCGTAGGAGGCGTGCCCCAGATTATTTTATTTATAGGACTGCCTCCTGACAGCTGTCATTCCTTCTAGAAAACCTAATCATTAATGCATATTCAGAAAATCATATTACAAAATATACTAAGTGTAAAACAGGTCTTAGGGTAGGGTTTGAAGCCTTTGTCTTCTACGAGCAGACCTGGTAACCTTGAAGTGTGCTGGAGAATAGTTCTCCGGGTAGACTTTACTTAGAGTATTTTCCTTAGAAAATACTCACCTAGCAGACTTCAATCTTCCTGACCATAGCAAACTTTGCTTCATATGATCCTACGAGCAAACCGTTCTTCATGAATCCCTTCAACTCTTTTTTAATGAATAACTTATTAAATAAACTAAAATGTGCTAGTAACACTGTTTTACTATGTTGGGAGCACTATAGCTTGCTAGGAGTTGAACCTTGCTAGAGAAAGTCCTTAAAATGTTTTTGAATAACTTTCTTCAAGCATGCTCGGACTACTGTTTATTAAGCAAACTATGCTTGACCTGAGGAACACCTTGCTAGACAAAGTGAACCCTGCTCGGATTATCACTTAGGAAGACTTAAAGAAGATAACTCTGCCCGGAAGGCAAAATACCTTGCTAGGCTTAAGTAAAAGCTTGCTTGGATGTCCAAGTGTGCCCGATGTCAGTACTTAGCCGTTTTCAGGGAGGTTGAGATGATTCCAATCTTCCTTAAGTCAATTTTCTCATCCCAACAATCTCCCCCTAGATTGGAACACCCTCAGCTGTACCAAAACACCTCTATGGTTACATACACTTAGATCAAAATACAAATCAAATCTATATTAAAATTACACAACAAAGTCAAAATATTACAAAGTGAGAATTCTGTCCAGTGGATATTACAAAGGAAAGCCTAATCAAAACAAGGTCTTCATTTTCTTAAGTTGTAGGCGGGTTGTCTTCTTTCAACTCTCACTCCACCTTCCCTTTCCTTTAATATTAACAATTGTTGTTAATGAGAATGATTTTCAGGAATTTTCCAGTTGATAATATCTTTGAAATCCTCATCATGAAGGAAGGTCAGGTCTTCATCATTCTTGATCGTACCCATTGTCATACCAGCTAAGTTCCTGAGAACGTAGAAACCATTGTTTTCATCATAATCAACTCTTGCAATTCTACCACTCTGCTGAACCTCATGGTTGTGTCTTCTCCATCTTATTCTCATACTTATGCATGTCATCATGTTGGCCAAAGGATTAGTGTTCTTTACTCTGAAGTTGTATCCGAATTCAACACATCTGATGTCACTAATCGTCTTGCCTCTCTTGGTCTTTTCATATTCGGACAATTTCTACTTCTTCTTCTGTTTTAACAAAGGGAATCCCATCCCTGCTTCACTTCTCAAATAATTAGACATCTCATTTTGCTGCCTCCCTACAAGTCTTTTTCTATCATGATAGTCATATAAATCCATACTCGCCATATTTTCTAGTTGTTCTCTCTTGTAATCAGCAAAGTCATCTTTGAAAATAATTTCTTTCAATTCTCTACTTTTCAACACAACCTTCAATGTGTGAGATACAGAGTCATAAAAGAGCTTTATGGGTATGTCCACATCAGTTGGTGGCCTTTCTTGTCTTTGTTGAGTAACTCTGGTTGCAGAACTCTGTCCTCTTGAAGCTGAGGTCCTTGTTGGTACAACTTTTCTGGGTTTAGTGGATCCCTCAATTTCAAATTTCTTCATATATATGGAGATCATCTTCTCCACTGGCATATTTAGCAGATCTACAAGATTTTCACCTCCATCTCTGAATAATCTATCAATCATATTCACCACATTTTCATCCCCAAGCTGACCGGATGGTACAAACTTTACTCCACCAGGTCCAACTACAAAGCTTCTGGGGTTTCTTTGCTATGCTAACAATTTCTCCCATTCGGCCTTTTGTTCATAGAACAACTGTTATAGTTGGCCTTTCCCAGCAGATCAAAAGCCTTTTCACTTACACCCTTATTTATCATTATTCCTTTTAGGGTCTTGATCATCTCATCATCTTCCCATGGATCTTTGTACTCAACAGGTTCCAGTTTGACTTGTACAGGAATAGGAGTTTTTGAGGCTTCAGCTCTTTCCAGATTATCCTTTTCAAGAACAGACATATATAGAGCCAGTTTATCATTTCTGCTCATACCTTCAAGTTCACTGAGTCTCCCCTTTGCCTCCATAACTCTGTTCAACAACTCTATTTGCTCATCATTCCATTTTTTTCTTTTCAATTTTACTCTTTTCAGCCAGGGTTAAAAGTTTTAATTTCTTGGTAGAAGATTTTGGTTGATCTTTCATTGATAGTCTTCTGAAATGAGATTCAACCTTTTCCCAGTCAGATTATCAACCAATTCTGGAGCCATTCATTTATCAATCAAATATTTACACTTTCCACCAAATCTCTTTGACAATTCATTTATCTTTTAAGTGTGTTTTACTTCTTTTGCAAATCTTTCCTTCTCTTCTCTCTCAATTGTTTCTCTACTTACATTGTAATTTTTTCCAAATCATGAAAACTTATTCTGCTCATATCCTTCTCATTCAATCCTCGTCTTCTCAAATATTCTCTATACTTCATTGAATCTGCGTTTTTCATTTCAATCCTCTTCCTGATTTCATAATCCTCCTTATTAATCAACTTTTGCAACTCCCCATCAGATAAAGGAGCCAAATTTTCAAATCTGTACCCATGTCTTATCAAATTCACAATCAAAGGATTATTTCTCCTTGCTTCATCAAGACTCTGTTGTATGTTCTCCCTCTGTTCATCAGTTAGTTCAATTTGAGGTGAGACAACAGTTTTAGCAGTTTCAGCTTTATCAGCTTGTCAATCATCATCATCATCATTGTTATCATCATTGTTATCATCATCAGTGTCATCATTGTTATTATTATCAACATCATCTTCAGCACTCTCATTAACTTCTGTATCATCATCTTGTTTAGTTGAATCATCAAGTGCATCAACTCTTCGTTCATGCAGATCAGGTTCAGCATCCGGCATGACAACCTGGAACAACCATCACAGGGCTTGTGTGTTCCTTAAGGCTTTCAACAATATATTCAGATTCATCATTTTTCTTAGCCCTTTTCTTGTTGGTTTCGTTATCATTTTGATCATTATATCTGAATATCTTTTTTGAATACTTCTTTCCATATTTATCATCTTAAACAGAGCTCCATGCAGAAGGGGTTTTCTCAATATCTTCTACAACTTCTTTCACCCATCTCTTTGTAGCTTTTGTTGTCAGAGATTCTCCAGCCTCATCAGGCACCATCTGCTTGATAGGTTCATCATTTGTAGGTTCAGTAGTGTTTGGAGCTTTAGGTTCAGCAAACTTACATATAACCAAAGCTAAGGTATTGTTAACCTCCTCAGCTTGTTTCATATTGATTAGAACTTCAATCACCTCCTACAGAATATCATCATTTTTATAAAGAGTCTTGGCAATGTTTGCTAGTTCAATCAAGGATTCTTGTTCAGCCAACTCTTCAGCAGTCATGGTTTGGGCAATGAATTCCCTCACCATAGTTTCTTTCACAATATTGGCATGCCTCTTGGCAGCCTGTACATCCTCATCATCTTTCTCCTCATCATTCACTTCCTGTGTATCAACAGGCTCCTCTTCAAATTCAACTATTGCTTTCCGTTTTTCTAATCTGATCCATTCTTCTTCAGATTGAGTGGGAAAATTGTCAATCTCATCTTCTAATCTCTTTAACTCTTCTTCATCATTCACAATATCTTTCTCCTTTCTCAGTAGATCATCATCAAAATCTTCAAACAGGGTATGCAAAACTTCATTATCCATATCATAATTCTGTTCATTATCAGAAGATTTATCACCCTCATAATCATCATCAACAGCCATCCTTTCTTCTTCATCATCATAAACATCACTGTCACTATACATATTCTGAATATTTTTCGGTCCATCCTCAATCTCCACATCAGCATCTACCATCTCTTCATCTACAGTAGTGGCAACTAGAACATTCTCCCCTATTTTAGTACATCTGAGGTCTTCTCAACCTCAGTCTCAAGGGCATGAATTTTAAATAGAGCTTTGGCCAAATGTTCCTTCAAATCAGCATTCTCCTTCAACAGTACCTCATTCATCCCCCTAACATCCACAACTTCTATCAGTAAATCCATATTTCGTTTGAACAGATAATCATTAGTGGATGTGGTTTGTGTTGGAAGATCAAGAAAAGGATCAGGTATATTAGTGTTAGTTTGGGAAGGTTCAGTAGGTGGGCATGGGATCTGTAAGATACTTTAACTGGTAGAAGATAAATGGTTTAAAGTTTGTATTAGGGGTGTAGATGTAGAATGAATATTTTCAAAGGTTTGGGAATGAGTTGGGGATTGGATTGGTGTGGGTGGGATGTTTAGTAAGTGTAACATTCGTTACTTTTCAAACCCGAAAACCCGACCCATTTTAATTTTTCGGTTTTGTTCTATTTAAATATATATATATATATCAAATTCGTTTATGTATTTTTATATTGAATTTGTTAAACCGACCTGTTTCGTCATTTCAATGTATTCGTAAATATCAATCGATAATTTAATCATAATTATGACGTTTTATTGTCATTATTAACTCTTGATCTATCTCATGTGATTCAATAACGAAACTCCAAGTCCAAACATGCATACTTAAACGAGTCCCAAACTATCCGGGAAAAATATATAACTTCATAAACTTTTATATCATTTTTATAACATTATAAAGTCCAAGGTTAATTATGTAAATTTTTATTAAATTATGTTTTAATAATATATGAAAACATGAGGGACCATTGTGTAAATTATTTAAATTATAATAATATAATAATAAAACAAAATACCCAGCCCATCTTCCCCACCCATATCCCGTTTTTCCGACAGCAAGTCCGGCCGCCAGATTCCGACGCCGGCAAACATTAAAACCCACATTTAACCTCCGATTCGATACGTTAATGTATCCAAACGTCGTCTCCATTAATTCTAAACATTATTACTTGGTTAATTTCACCATTTAACACCTAATTAACCCGTAATTAATATCGACTCATCGGATTTTAACAAAAAATGTAATAACTCGATTGAAATACAATACGAATCATTTGAGGCTATAAATAGGACTCAAATCTACATCTAAACTCGCACCAACCTTCAATATACTCTCTAACACTCTCTATATCCCGGTTTGTGCATCAAAGTTTGATTCCGGCCAAGCTCCGGTCATCAGTTTTCTTACACCAAATCAGGTAATTTTTATATGGATTTGAATCACCTTGAGCCGATTAACAAAACCCCTAACCTAATTTGATCAAACATAGAACGGATTTACAGTGTTAAAATTCTAGGGTTATAATGAAGAAGATGAACCTTTAACATGTTTTACATATTTTTGTTTATGATATTTTAACAAACAAACAATATGGTCCAACTGGTTAGCCCATAAACCTGTCAAACAGGGGACCCGGGTTCGAACCCGGGTCATAGCAGTTCTTTTTGTTTTGTTTTCTTTTATTTTTAAAACCTACCTTTTATTATTTATTAACTAAATAAAATATATAAAGAATTATATAAATCAAATAAATTTAAGTTAAATAAAATTAGTTATAAATATATATTTATCATTTTGTCACCTAAAAACCAATCTTTCAAGCTCGACAAATTCGTTTCAAACTCACTTAAACTATATATATTATGTTTCGTTCGTTAGACTTTATAATTCGTTAACACTTTCATTTTCAAAATAAAATATATCGTTAAATACCAATATTTCCGTAACCTCTTTAATATTCAAACTTAACATTAATCTCGTAATTTAAGTAATATTAAATTAATAAATCATAGTATTCCGTTAAAATATAATTTTATAATATCAACTTCATAAAATAATAAAATATACATTTAACACTTATAATTCTCGACAACCCGATTTATTTAACTTGTACTTTTAAATCAGTTTGTGACGTTCAATTGCTTCGGTTTCATTTACGCACTTTTGGTTTTATTTCAAGTTTGTCTTCAACTTCAAGGTGAGTTTCTCACACCCCCTTTTTAAAGATTTTATACATTTTGGGGGTAGTATATATATCCTATCCAAAATTCAATTTATTTTATTTATTATTTACAAACTACAATTCGCATCATGCACTTGTGTTTTACTTGTTACTTGCTCAAAATTACTTGCACATGGATTACTTCAATATAATATGATCATACGCCCCCCTTTGTGCTCAATACATTTGTTGTTATGAGTGGAAAAGGGCCTCATTATCCGATTACGTTGATGCACAATTCCAACTGGAAAGGATCTTACTTGCGCTTATCTGAGTACGCTGGTGCACAATCCCAGTTGGAAAGAACATTATTTGCTCATTTACGCTTGTTCATGGAATTGTAGATTTTTATGTACATATATCAAAACTTGTGTGAACTCACCAACTATTCATATAGTTGACCTTTATTTTATATATATGCTATAGGTACAATTATTAGAGAATGAAACGGAGAAGACACTAGAACTTATGTTATATTAATAAATGGACAAGTGTTAATTGTTCTTATATTTCCCTTGTATTTCTTGTTGTAAACTTGTGTACTTGATGCTTAAATTAATTAATGGTAATATTGTCACTTAATAGTGTCACATGTGTTTTTAGAAATCTGTACGTCACACTCAAGCGTTTCCGTTCTAGCTGGGTGTTACAGATTGGTATCAGAGCCGTGACTATAAGATAGGACATTAGACGTAGTGTTCTAGTTGGTTATAGTTTATTTGCTTAATTGTTTTAGTTGCATGATTAGAAATTATGTGAGCCTATTTTGATTGTTCAATGCACATTATTTGGTTATTATTGATTTGTTTATGCCTCATGTACGCAAATACTATTATACTGATGATTCAATTACTTCAATTACACAAGCACACACAAGTCCAAGGCTTATGCCTAAAAAGCAAAGATTTTTCCAACATTTTCAATTATTGATTTTCATTGTGGTGTTCCGATATTTATTTTTCTTAAAGATGGTTCTTTATGGCGGGTATGTAGTAACTGTAAGGGGTGCGTGCCTGTTTTCCGAAACTCTTGACACCAAGGTTATTGAAACCTAAGGATAAGCAATGCGTATAAATCCCAATTAGACGCGGGACCCGATTGCTTACCTGGAGAGTTAGGAAAGAGCATGAACTCTATTAATCCAAAGCATACCACTTTCAATGCCATATGAATCACAACTTTAAGTTTTCAAACGCGACCATGTTCTCTTTGTGAAAAGAATATGGTTGCACTCCTCTATGTTTTACAATGTGTTTTAACAGGAAGTATGTACACGAATACCCAACTTTCGGACCTTTTTAATTACGCATTATTTTTTTTTACGAGAATAGTTAAGTTTTTTTTTAAAAAGAATTTGTGACACATTTTCTTTATTTATACGCTCATTTACGGCTTAAACTTTTAAAATTTTGCAAAGTAATAACCGAATTTCAAACGATTCCTTTGTTACTTTACTAATATGTTTTAGAGTTGAAAATTCAAAAAGTTATGGTGATATATAAATGGTTGAAATTTCGATTTGATTACTATATTATTTTATTCATTTGCTACTAGGTTTTATAATTGAAAATTCGAAAGGTCATGGTGATATATGAATGGTCGAATTTCAATTCATTTACCTTATTGTTATATTCATTTACACTTATGTTTTAGAATTGAAAATTTAGAAAGTTAGGTGGTACATGAACACTCGATTTACAATTCGTTTCTACAATTTATTGTTAAGTTTAATATTTATTCCATATGATTATTTAATAATTTCTTAGGTTTTCGTTGTTGAATGTGAAAACTCATGACGTCTCATGGGAATTCCAGTTTCGATTTCAAAATTTGTTTCATATGATTTCTTTTCTTTACTTGTTTCATTGATGTATCTATTGGTCGTTTTTATACTTACGTCTCAAGTCACGCAAATTCTTCACGTTTCGTATCACGCCTTCTCATTTTCCTAGTTGTCGCATTCAACCGGCGAAATGACAATCCAAGTTATCAAGTAAAACGACCTCCGCAATCCCGATCACCCCACGTTTGACCGCACCCACCTTCACCGCTATAGTAAATTAAAATTCAAACCCAGCACCATTCTTGGAACCGCAAACTAAACACAACCGAAAAGCGTCGCGCTGAAACACGCCCTTTGTACAGTTTGTGTAAATCCCACCACTTTACTTCCCTGAAACGCTGATATCCTTCAATCTGTGGTAGATTCAGTTACCACTTATTGCTAAAACCTACCCAAACTTAACGCCACTCACCCATCGACAAGACCTGTACCTAACCATTTGTCTCAATCACATGTTTGACCTTGTGCTTCAAGCCTACTAACATTGTGGTGACCTTAGCACACTCGCCATACTTTGAAAGGCCTAACTTGTTTCCGCACTACAATATCCTAAGTTCGCATTCTTTGTCGACCTTACACGATTTTCCGGTTTCAATACTTCGATATTTGCAAATCTCATCAAACTCGTCTATATTTTTTTTTGCATACTTTCCTACATTCTATTTCTTTTACTAACATCTCGCACCTAATCCCAAATCCTCAGTTATTTTTAACTTTCAATCAAATGGATTTTCTTTAAAAATGATTTATTACCTCTATTATTATTATCATCATTATTAAAGTTATTAACATTATCATCATTATTAATATTACTTCTACCATTATTATTAGTACCATTACCGTCAACATTATTATTATTACTAAAATTTTAATTACTATTATTATTAATATTATTATTGTTATTATTAGTAATATTATTAGTACTAGTATTATCGTCACCACTAATAATAATGTAATTATTATTTCAAACCATATTAAAAGTAAATTATTTGTTTCAAACAAGTCTTAAGCCTTTTAAGGCTATTTTTATTCAAAAACGGATACCTTGACAATCATTTCTTTCCTTTCTACCTAGGTCGCGGGCCAAAAAGAAAACATTTGTTTTTATGTGAAAGTTTTATAAAATTTGCAGGTCTTTGCGATAGCTAAAAACTTTTTGTCTAAATAAATTTTATTTCACCATTACATTTAAAAGCATCACGATACAACCGATTTTCGTAAGATTAAAGTACTCTTTTCATTTCCTTTCATTAACACCAATGAGTTTCGGCTAAGAAATGATGGCACCACCTCCCACGTCAACCTCTCATACCCTAAACAAACCGACACTTGAGAAGACAAACGTCGAAAGCTACATTTACTTTTCTTTATTTTCTTCTTCACGTATGTTTCGAACTTGAGAAGACAAACGCCCAAAGTGATTTTTATATCCACTTCTTTAGAATATTGTTTACAGAGTTTATTTCGATTGTTCATTGATCTTTGATCCATATTCGTTTGTATTTTACGAAACGCAAATTCGTACATCATCCTTAATTGCATTTTGTGAATGGGTTTACGTTTGTTACCTCGGGGTCTATGACCAATTTCCCATCTACGTAATCGTTAAGTAGAAATTGGGACTATGAACATGTATGTGTTCATAGTTACCTAATAGAAACCGTATTTTTATTTTTATTTCTAGATTTTACTATCGGTGACCGGTTCTCCCCAAACGAATTTGTTTACTTAGAATCGGGACTGTATCTCATGTAAAGGTTGAGTTTATGTTATGGTTATTTCACACAAATTGCTTTAATAATTTTTGTTCTTTTTCCACTCAATGTTTTGTTGAACCATTTTATTGTTCTTGATTTCATCAATCTAAGACAGATACTTTATTTTGATTTCGAAATACCAATTATACACTTGATAAGCACAAAGTTACTATTGGAAAAATTTTCTTTTCACAAATTTAATCGATTTCAATATTTTAATATTAAAATTTTGTTTATCCATTTCATTTCAAGTTATTATCAATTTACATGTTTGTAAGAGATAATTGTTTATTCATCTCAACGCTACCATTGGTCACGTCGATGTTCTATTGAAGATTTTTTAAACATCATGATATTTTGATACTTAAAAGTTTCGTTAAACCGACCAGTTTCGTCGTATCAATGTATTCGTAAATATCATTCGATAATTTAATCATAATTATGACGTTTTATTGTCATTATTAACTCTTGATCTATCTCACGTAATTCAATAACGAAACACCAAGTCCAAACATGCATACTTAAACGAGTCCCAAACTATCTGGGAAAAATATATAACTTCATAAACTTTTATATCATTAATTCTAAACATTATTACTTGGTTAATTTCACCATTTAACACTTAATTAACCCGTAATTAATCTCGACTCATTGGATTTTAACAAAAAATGTAATAACTCGATTGAAATACAATACGAATCATTTGAGGCTATAAATAGGACTCAAATCTACATCTAAACTCGCACCAACCTTCAATATACTCTCTAACATTCTCTATATCCCGGTTTGTTCAACAAAGTTTGATTCCGGCCAAGCTCCGGTGACCACCTTTCTTACACCAAATCAGGTAATTTTTATATGGATTTGAATCACCTTTAGCCAATTAACAAAACCCCCAACCTAATTTGATCAAACATAGAACAGATTTACAGTGTTGAAATTCTAGGGTTATAATGAAGAAGATGAACCTTTAACATGTTTTACATATTTTTGTTTATGATATTTTAACAAACAAACAATATGGTCCAACTGGTTAGCCCATAAACCTGTCAAACAGGGGACCCGGGTTTGAACCCGGGTCATAGAAATTCTTTTTGTTTTGTTTTCTTTTATTTTTAAAACCTACCTTTTATTATTTATTAACCAAATAAAATATATAAAGAATTATATAAATCAAATAAATTTAAGTTAAATAAAATTAGTTATAAATATATATTTATCACTTTGTCACCTAAAAACCAATCTTTCAAACTCGACAAATTCGTTTCAAACTCACTTAAATTATATATATTATGTTTCGTTCGTTAGACTTTATAATTCGTTAACACTTTCATTTTAAATAAAATATATCGTTAAATACCAATATTTCCGTAACCTCTTTAATATTCAAACTTAACATTAATCTCATAATTTAAGTAATATTAAATTAATAAATCGTAGTAATCCGTTAAAATATAATATTATAATATCAACTTCATAAAATAATAAAATATACATTTAACACTTATAATTCTCGACAACCCGATTTGTTTACCTTTTTAAGTCGTTAGTAATAATTAATGTGTACTTTTAAATCAGTTTGTGACGTTCAATTGCTTCGGTTTCATTTACGCACTTTCGGTTTTATTTCAAGTTTGTCTTCAACTTCAAGGTGAGTTTCTCACACCCCCTTTTTAACGCTTTTATACATTTTGGGGGTAGCATATATATCATATCTAAAGTTTAATTTATTTTATTTATTATTTACAAACTACAATTCGCATCATGGACTTGTGTGTTTACTTGTTACTTGCTCAAAATTACTTGTACATGGATTACTTCAATATAGTATGATCATACGCCCCACTTTGCGCTCAATACATTTGTTGTTATGAGTGGAAAAGGGCCTCATTATCCGATTACGTTGGTGCACAATTCCAACTGGAAAGGATCTTACTTGCGCTTATCTGAGTACGCTGGTGCACAATCCCAGTTGGAAAGGACATTATTTGCTCATTTACGCTTGTTCATGGAATTGTAGATTTTTATGTACTTATATTAATACTTGTGTGAACTCACCAACTATTCATATAGTTGACCTTTATTTTATATATATGCTACAGGTACAATTATTAGAGAATGAAACGGAGAAGACACTAGAACTTAGGTTATATTAATAAATGGACAAGTGTTAATTGTTCTTATATTTCCCTTGTATTTCTTGTTGTAAACTTGTGTACTTGATGCTTAAATTATTATTGATAATATTGTCACTTAATAGTGTCACATGTGTTTTGAGCTATTTGTACGTCACACTCAAGCATTTCCGCTCTAGCCGGGATGTTATAGGAAGTGAGTAGGAACTGTTTGAGGAATGTAAGGTTCATTTATGGTGTGGCTTGGGTCTTGAATAAAGGTTTGGGTTTGGGTTATTGGTTGGTCAGAGGTTTGATCAATTGGTCATGGGTTTCTGGTGGGATTTGGGCATGGGAAGGTGGTGTTTGGATGGGTGGTTATTGGTTAATTTGGTCATGGGGTGGTGAGAAAAGTGGTGTGGACGGGGCGTAGGTAAGGGTGTGGTTGGTGGTGAAGGTATAGGTGTGGTTGGTGATGAAGGTATAGGCAGATTCTCCCCCTGAACTTGTACATCAACAACATTTTCTCCAACTCCTCCATCATCTCCTCCTTGTCCACCATCCCATAAGAATCATCATTATCAACATCCATATCATCCTCCTCTTCCTCCTCAGTGGTAACTATGGAACTGGCATTATATTTGCGTCATGATCAACTAACCACTATAGCATATAAAACTCAGCACGCGAATTAAAACGGCTTGTGCTTGCCAATGTAGTAATCCTTTTGTACACATTAGGAATCTGAAGCACATGAGTGGTTCCCATTGTGGGCAAATCTCTTAATTCATGGTTAAAAATGATTTGGAGGAATCTGGGATAGGCTAGAAATTTTTCTTTGTTGGGCTTCCGTAACATACTCACCATTCCTTCAAAAATCATCTTCGAAATGTTGAATGGAAGAACATATACTAATGCAACTATTGCATTTGACAAATCCTGACTCATAAGCGTCCATGATCCCTTCCTATAGGCAAAGCCCTGAATAAGGTGGTGAATAAAAAACCTATACAGGTTTGGGAACAATCCTTTTTGAAACTGTCCTTCTTTAACATTCCCTTGATAGCCCATGGTTTGTGTAAAAATCTTCAACATTCCCTTGATAGCCCATGGTTTGTGTAAAAATCTTCAACAAATGATCGATGGTGAAGTTTATTGGGTTATGGTCATCATCATGTAACTGTTGACATGTACGAACTAGTCTTTCAGTAACCCTTATCTCGTGAGTTGCATTGGTAGCCTCCAAACACCTACCATCTTGATCATCCATGAGTTCAGCAGAGTGCCAGAAATCTAACAAGTGATTTCTATATAGTACAGAACACTCAGTCAAGGAGAATCGAATAACTAATATTTGTAAACATCTGATCATGTACGCCACCTCCTCATTGTCCTGAGTCACTTGTAACAGAGAACACATGTTATGCTTGTGCTCAAAAGGATATGTCGGTCCATCATCCTCCATATATCTTAAAAAAAAACACATTCAAAGCACATATTAGTCATAAAGTTCAAATCTTTGAATAGTTTTAAGTTTTAATTTGAAGAAGTAGAGAAGAAATGTCTTTAAGAACCTGATCTTCGACAAATTAATAACCTACACAACAAAGAGAGAGTTAGTAAAAATGAATATTAAATTCCTATACATACATAATCATTGTCGGAAAACACTTAATAGATGCTTACCGAGTCGGATTGTGTGTGCTGACTAATTAGGGTTAGGATTTTTAGTTAATTGAATTAAGTCGGTTGGGTTTCTGAAACGAGAGCGAAAGTGGATGGAGAGAGAGATGAAAGTGGTAACAATTTCTCTAACTCCCTGTTTTATATATTTTTGAAAGTGGGGTTTAAATGTTTTTTGTCTTTTAGTGAGTAAATAGCTGTCAAACAGTAACGTTATCCAAATAAATATCTTTTCAATTCAAACCTTGCCCGATAATGTTTACCCATTTAAAATGTTGCTCGTTAAAGCATATTGTTGTAAACCTTACCCAAAAAGTTTATTCACCTAAGTTTGCTAGGTTAACATATTTTAACAACCTTGCTCGTTTCACTGAATAACTCAAACATTACCGAAAATTTCATAATCAGTTAGCAAAAATTCAGTCAAGTACACTCTGAAGCAAAGTATGCTTGATATACTTCAAGAATACAAAGTGTGCTAGAGAAGAACTCTGATCACAAAGTTTACTCGGAAAGTATAATTTTGAAATTACTAAGAATGTTAGGAAAACACTTAAATCTCTCAAAGTGTGCTCGAAACATAAAGTGTTCCTGGAAAACAAATTGTTCCCATAAACACTTGTAATTTCAAATAATCATATACACAATCATGAACTATGCTAGATAACCATAAACAAGTTTATTTGAAACAAGTAGTGTAAGCATTTTCACACAACAAATACAAAGCTTGCTTGAATGATCTAATAAACAAAGCTTGCTAGTATCAAATAGCTTTCCAGAAATAGTTGTACTTTCAAACAAAATAGTAAAGTATGCTAGATAGGACAAACTATATAAAAGCTAGCTAGAAACTTCATAATCAACATTTAGAAATGTAAAGCTTGCTAGAACAATTCAAATATCCTATAAAACAACTAAGTGTGCTAGAATATCTTGAACTTGTTAAAGCTTGCTGGAAGTAACATAATCACACATGTTCAAATTTCAAGCCTGCCCGAAAGAGTTAAACATCAACTAAAACAGCGAAGTCTACCCGAAAATATCTAAAAACATCAAAGCTTGCTCAAAATCGTTAAACTTAGACAAAATCCTCTAAGTTTGCCTGATAAGGTTGAAATTCATAAAACCTTACCCGAAATTACATATTCACACATTTTCAAGGTAAAATGCAACTCTTTTTGTTTTAAACCATATATCGAACATATTTATCAATAAAAATCATTGTTTAAGAGCGAATGATGCATTTAGAGATTAAATTTCAGTTATCCTTCCTTTCAAATCATTTTCTTTCCTTTTCTAAAAAGATCTCAATCATGGGATCATATTGATTAAGAGGCTTTTCAAACGTCATTCTAAGCATTATTATGACAGTTTAGACAGGTTAACAGCAGGTCTAGATATAGCATGAATTTCATTTCTTTGGTGATATTATTAAGGTTAGGTTCAATTAAAATGCGTAATACTAAATGGATAACACATATTGCTTTATGATGCTCCATATCTATTCTCAAGGCTTATTTGGCTTTCTCCAGATCACCCCGAATTGACTCTGACCCCCGGATATATGGTCAAAATTTTTAATGACATAACAGTTTAGAGATTTAGATTTTTTACTTTTCAAGTTTTACAAACATATGTGAGGTTAAACGTTGGACTTACATACCTGATTAATGAAATGAATAAGCAAAAGATGGAACCAACTCAACCAGATAATATTGACACTATTAAGAATGCACTGCCGAGTTCTTATTCTACCTTTCTACTTAAGCTGAAAGAAAACAATTTTTTCAAGAATGAAGATCTGATGGCAATGGAATTCATGCAGAAAATCAAAGAGAGGGAATATGACATGAGATGTCAAAAATCGTCAAAAGATAACCAAGATCCAACATTGTATGGAGGATCTTTACCATTAAGCAGCACCACAGCTCCAATCAATGCTTTCCTATCTCAAACTTCTCAAGAAATGCCATCTTTCATTCAATGATCAAATGCCAAATATTTATTATATGGCTTCTGGATCAAACAACAATTCTAGTGGGTCAAATACTTCATTCCCTTGGTGTTGGTAATTCTTCAGCTCACCCACCAAACGTAAACATGAAGGAAGCGGAACGACACAATTCTAGTGGGTCAAATACTTCATTCCGATGGTGTTGGTAAAATTGCCACGAGTGAGCATACCGATGAAGATTATGACCAGATCGATCCGAATGATCTGAAGCTCATGGACTTAAAGTGGAATATGGCCATGATAGTCGGAACGGTCAAGAGGTTCATGCAGAGAACATGAAAATATTTGCCATCTCTGAACAAGATGGTTGGGGTTGATAAGCTAAAGGTGAGATGCTACAACTTTAAAGACTATGACCATTTCGCCAAAGAGTGTGACAAGCTGAAGAAAGAATATACAGGACCCCGTAATCAAGATATAAGTTCGCGTAAGATGTTTAATGAGAAAAGAATTTTGGGGGTGATTCTGTCAAGCCTGTTGGTTCACAATTATTGCTCACTACTGATGGAATTGATTGGAATCAAAGGTTGTTAGGTAATGGTTATGGTAATCAAGCAAACCTTCCTTTTTTTAAATTTTTTTGATAGTTTTCAAGATGCTCGAGGTGAAAGATTAGCTACTGATAGTGAATCAGAGACTTAATCTGATTCCGATGTCTCAAGTAACATGCAACCAAGTTCTTTTGCATGTATGGCCAAAATTGACGACGTTAGTCCTAACGCTGATTCACGTAATGTTTATAAGGAAAATGTTTGACTGAAAATGTTTCATGTAATGTTTATAAGGAAATCAAGTCAAAGTTTGACTTAATTCATGCTCAAAATGAAACATTACTGAAAGAACTTGCTATAGTTCAAGATAACTATAGACAATCCTCAGACCTTGGGAAGAAATAAAAAGATAAAATTGAAGGATTGTCTAATAGTAATCATGATCTGAAAGCAGAACTTTCAGGAAAACTGATTATTGTAGACAAACAATTTCAAGAGATTCTCAAGTTGAGAACCAAAATCACTGAACTTGAAAATAAAATCCTTGAGTTAAAGAATAAGTTAGAAATTTTCAAAATTCATCCTTTCTTTTAAATGAAATAATTGAGGTTTTGGGTAAACATAAAGGATCAAAAACTAGCTTAGGCTTTGTGGAGGTGCCTCCACCATTCTCTAATGACTATTCAAACAACCCATATTCCGGGAAAGAAGAAAATGTTGTTAAAACTTCTAAAATTGAATCAGTCTTTAATGTGGAAAAACCGACACAAATTTCCCAAGAAAAAACAACTTAACCTTCATCGGCTCAAGGATCTCACATTCAAAGTAACAATGTGTTTTTTGAGTCTATTGAAGACGTTGAGATCGAGGACGTGTTTGAACCACACAATATACCCAAAGAAAAGAAAATTCCACATTCTAATCATATCTTATGTGAACCTCATGATTTTGAGGAAGCGATGTATGGTTCAAATATATCTGAGATTAACAACTCAAAATTTATACCCAAGAAATCAGAAAAACCCACAATTTATGATGAGGATTTGATGAAATTCATTAATCCTTCAATTGGTCAATCAAACACGGGACGTGTGTTTAAATTAAAAGATGTAAACAAGGTTTATGAGGAGAAAGATATTCCTTTGCATTTGATCAACCCAAAACTGATTGAAAGTGTCTTTCAAAACGAAACCTTAAGTTTACATGATCATGATTAAGATTTTCAAAGATCCAAATTATAAACCAAGCCTACGAATAAACCAAGTTTGAAACAACACTTTACAAAGTTTCTCGAACTATTCAAATTTCAATTTTTACAAAAAGAAAAAGGTTGTGTCTTTTACCAATTTGGATAATGTTAAAGTTTTAACATGCGTTCGTGGATATGAGAACTTGTTTCTTGTGTGGCGAACGTCGTCACGTTGTTAGAAATTGTGAAACTAGAAAACTTAAGAATGTCAAGCCTGTCACCAAGGAACAACCCAAAAAGGTTCTTGTGGTTAAGGAGATTCTAAAGAAACCACTGTCTCAAGTTGACGAGACTCACATAATGATTGATGATGTGAACCCATGCAAGGTGGTTCATGTTAATGATAACATTGTTAATTTAAAACCCAAAGTGTTTGTGCCTTCACAACCACTTTGCAAAAACTATGATACAACTGTGATAAAAGATGCATATCTTAGACGAAATTCGAAGAGACCTTTGACTTATTCACAAGTGCAAAAATCACAATTTGAGTCTAAAGTGATTACTCTTTTGATGAAAAGAAAGAGGTTCCCAAGATTTAGGCAGGTGCTGCCTTTTTAGTCTAATTATGTTCTTTGAATTGTGCAGAGTTTATCCAATACTATCTCGGGAGAACTCTGGATCATGGATAGTGGATGCTCTCGTCACATCACCGACAACGTTAATCTTCTAACTAATGTGAAGAATATTCAAGGGGGTTATGTGGTTTTGCTAGTAATTTTGGGGGTATGATAACCAAGAAGGCCATGTGTCAAACGGTAGTATCATGTTTAAAAAAGTAAATTATTGTGACTAGGTGGATCACAATATGTTGAATGTTTCTCAAATTTGTGACAAAAAGTCTACCACCGTGTTTACCGAAAAGGAGTGCATAATACTCAAACCAAGATATGTCATTCCAGAAGACATGGTTATTATGCGATTTCCTAGGTAGAATGATATTTTTGTAATTAACATGAGTACTAAAGTCTCGACTTCAGCCTCTGTGGAAATGTGCTTTATCTCTAAAGCAATTAAGAAAGACTTGATTCTGTGGCACGGGCATATGGGTCATATTAATGTTAGAAAGATGAACCATATGATGCTAATGATTTAGTGGAGGGACTTTTGCTAAAATATATCAAGTTGACCGATCAATTTGTTTCATGAAAGAAGGGAAAACAGAAGAAGAAGTCGCACCTGACGGAATTATTTAATTCCATTGACACTCCACATGAACAATTTCATATTGGTTTGTTTTGTCCTATGAATCGTGCAAGTATTGCTGGAGACTGGTATTGTTAAGTCATGACTGGTGATTATTCGAGGTACCCGTGGGTATTATTTATGAGTTCTAGATCGAATCACTTTAAAAACATAAAATGAGACGAATTCAAAGTGGCAGTGGTACGGAAATTAAAAACAATGTATTGGGCTTATTCTGTATTCAGAAAGGTATACATTGAGAATATAGTGCTCCTCACGTACCACAGCAAAATGGTGTTGCTGAACAGGACAAACAAACATTGATTGAGGAGCAAGAACTATGTTAACAGACGCAAAGATTCATGTTCAATTCTGGTATGAAGCTTATGAATACTGCTTGCTACACGCTCAATCATGTTTTGACGGTTAAGAAGCTACAAAAGACAAGTTATGAGCTTCTCAACAACCGCAAACCTAATTTAAAGTTCCTTGAACCTACCGGGTGTCCTTACACAATGTTAAAACGTGATGCGGGTAAATTTGAGGTGAAAGCAGTTGAAGGTTAATTTCTGAGCTATGCATTGACTAACAAACGTGTCTTTAATTTCTCTTCGGGTTGTGAAGAATAGTGGTACCATGCCGACTGTCAAAGCTACACTACACCTCTCGCTTGCAAGGGTCCAGATTGGATGTTCGATTGAAAGGAATTATTTCATTCTCTTACTTCTTTAATTGTAAAACCAAACGAAGACTTGGTGCGTGCTTATTTGGAAGATAAAATGTTTTCAATGGCAATATCTTCTAATTATGATGATTGTACTGACCTTAATCATCCTGAGACATCTGATGCTATTTCTATTTCTTTGGATGATGGTACTTTTATAGATTCTTTTTCTACTCCATTTGTTGAGAATCCAAAAGTTACTGAGTTATCTGCTGGGGAATCGTCTCATACTGTGGAAGATATAGCTACTGAAGAGAATCTAACTAATTAAAGTGATCATGTTGTTGTTCCTAAAAATTCGACACTTCGAATTCACATGTATCATCCTCCGAACAACATCATTGGTAATCTTGATACAGGTGTTCTTAAATGATATCTTGCTAATGCAAATGATGATAACATTTTGTGTGCGTATGTTGATTTGCATTCATCAGGAATCAAGAGTATCACTCGATACACTTGCTTATTATCTCAAAAGGAGCTGTCAAGTGTTTGTATGACACTTGCAAACTATTCATGGGTTGTAGAAAATGCAAGAGGAATTGCAAAAAATATCTGATTAGGTGTAAGGGATCTCATCGATAAACTTGACCGGGTTAAGAAGCCCATCCCGACTAAATGGGTTTTTAAATGTAAGAAGGGTAACTGTGGGGTCGTTGTTAGATATAAAGTGTGTTAAGTCATGCAAGGGTTTCTTCCGCAAGAAAACATAGATTACACCGAAGTGTATGCTCCTGTTGCAAGCATTTAAGAACATTTAAGTATATCAAATGGACGTTAAGAATGTGTTTCTTAACGGGGAACATCATGAAGAGGTGTTCGTGACACAAACTCATGGTTTTGAAAATCCAAACTATCCAGACCGTGTTCACCGTTTAAACAAGGCTCTTTGTGGTCTACACCACACCCCGAGAACTTGGCACGACACACTTGCTGAGCATGTTACGAATAGTGGCTTCAAACGAGGAACTGTGGATTGTACCCTTTTTTGCAAGACTTTTAGAGAAGATTTGCTCACTGTCCATATTTATGTCGATGACAATATATTTGGCTCAACAAAAGACAAGTTATGCAAGGACTTCAAAAATTAGAAGCAGACAAAATTTGAGATGAGCTCGACGGGGGAGACAAATTTATTTCTAGGGTTGTAGGTTCAACAGTCTGACGCTGGAATTTTAATTCATTAGAAAAAGTATGTGAACGATGTCTTGAGCCGATTCAAGATAACTACCGAAGATGTCCCTTCTACTCCTCGTCCCATGGGTCACAATTTGTCACCGGCCGAATTGGAAGATACCGTTGACATCGGGTTATGGTATCCCAAAGATGATAGTTTTGATCTTCTTGCTGTTTCCTATTCAGATTACGGAGGATGCAAGATCAACTTGAAGTCTATAACAATGGTTTGTTAATTTTTAGTAAGCCAGCTTGTTTCCTGGCAGTGTAAGAATCATACAACGATCTCCACTTCAACAAAAGAAGCCGAATATGTGGCTACCTCAAGTTGCTGTTCACAGGTTTTATGGTTCCAGCAACACTTGAGGTATCACGGTTTGAACTTTCTTACTGCTGCCAATTTTATTTACAACTATGTTGCTATTTGTATCAAGAAGAATCCAGTTCACCACTCTAAAACGAAACATACTGATATTCGTTATCAGTTTATCCGTGAATGCTATGAAAAAAAATTAATTGACATAGAGAACGTGCATACGGATTATCAGAAGGCATACCTTTTTACCAAAGCATTTGATAAAACAAGATTTAAATTTTTGCTTGGTTTAAACGGTTTAAAATTTCATGCTGATATCTTTAAACTCGGAAAATCAGTTTTCTTTTGTTTTTTTTTGTACAATTTTTTTTTTTTTTTGTACAATTTTGTTTTGTTTTTATTTCATTAACAGTTTTTTGGGAGAAAATGGAAAAAAACAAAAATATTATGCTTTCAGTATATACAGATAAAATCCAAAAGCATTCATAGATTTCAAAATACAAAAACATTAATAAAAATATGCTCCTCAAAATGAGTATTTAAACAAATAGAGAATATGATAGTACATTGGTCATTTTATTCAGAAATTTTAGTATAAAAATAGGCTTAAAAGACTGAGTGCTTAATTGCATTGGTGCGTTGGTAAGTCTTAAACAAACAACTAGGGTATAGTATGTGATATAAACATAAAATTGCCAAATTGAAAGAGGTGTTAATCTCTTCTAAAAGTCTTGGTAATGAAGGTAGAAATGTAAAAGCCTATCATACTCAAGCCTTATGTATGTTTGATCACCAAAAATCAAAAATTCTAAATCAAAGTGTCTAATTAATGGTTAACACTTCAATGTTTTATGGTCTTATGACCTCAAATATTGTATTGATGGGATGCTTCAAGTTTCTGGGCACTGTGAGTCTCTTTGCGGTTTATTATCTTGGTATTTATAATCTGAATACTTAAATGCTTTACTAATGAGCCCTTATAAGTCAATAAACTTGTTCATTGTTGTATTTCGTACAAATTCACTACTGAATTGATCAAACACGCCGTTAGTCATACATTTTCCCTCCCTTGCGTGTTTAATACCAATAAGAAATGGACCCCCAGTGGATACAATGTCTATAAGCCAAACGGATTAACTCGTGCATACTCCCTTATTTAAAGGAAACTTGGTGCATTATTTGATAACAAGGGTATACCTCGTAGTGGGGATAATTTGCTAAGATTGCACAAATATTATAAAATCATATATTTTGATCATCTTGCATAGTACTTTAAATCAAGTAGGGGTCACATGATAAAGTCAAATTAAGCCCGAACGAAGATAAGAGATTGATATTTTCTAATATCTTGTGCCTTGATTGAATTTTAAGCATATCACATAAATAATTGAAAGTTTGTTATAAGATTTAAGTGTACAACAATATCAATGACCGACTTAACGCCAGTCAAACTAATGCCAAAGAATAGACCTGTTATGGAGGATTTCTTGATCAATATGATTCTCTGCTCAACTAACAAAAATATGTACTCCTTTCGTAGATTAGATTTCATACTTTTTTAAGTCATTAATTTGTTTTAATTCGAAAATATTCAACAAAATACAAAAATATTTTGTTTTGGCTTCATTTTCAATTTCCGAGCTAAGGGGTAATTTTGAAAAAAATAATAATAATACAAAAAGATTTTTTCCCGATTTTAAGTTATGTGTTTTTTCACGTAAAAAACATTAAGGTATTTATGTTTACCCTTTGAGTTAAATTTTTAAGATAAATTATCAAAACATGGGTTTTTGATACTTATTTATTGCTTGAAATGGTAAAATGGTAAATCATTTTTTCATTTTTATTTAATCCCATTCGTTATTCTGTTGTAACGAATGAAACCCATTCGTTAACTTTATATATGACGAATGATGGTCATTCGCTGTGCATTTGATAACAAATGGCATCATTCGTTATTACCTCACGAACTTCCATGACCTGATTACGAATGAACATCATTCGCTATATTGAGATAATGAATGAAAAACGAATAGATGGATATTCGTTAGTTTAATAATTTATTGGTTGATGCGTTAATTTTCTTTAACGTATGGACACACAATTGAATGGTCATTCGTTAGTTCAAAACTAACGAATGGACGCATTCGTGTACATTGGTTTTTGTGCAAACAGTACACCATATAAAACCCAAATGGAAATGAATGGACTTCATTTGTATACTTCGATATTCACGTTTATAGAAAGATACTCTGGACAAATTTTCCAGAAATCTTAACCTCCTTAAAACTTGTGTTTGTTGATCAAACCTTATTCTTAAGGTAAAGACGAGTTAAACTGTCGGGACCGATCAATCAACCACAACAATCAGTCTCGTAATCAACAACAGCGTGTTGATGAGACGGGTACGAATTCTGCTCCTGTGAAGATCCAGTGAACATTAAAGGCGGAATCAATAATATTCAAAGTGTTGATAGTCGAACAGAAATGAAACAAACACACAAAGTAACTCAAAAGATTTCCATTAATATTATGAATGATATAATGAATATCGATTAGGGTTTCTAGGTGGAATTTTTGTATTTTAGGCATATTTCCATACAGAAATATTCTATTATGAGAAAGTGTCAGCCGTCAAATCACAATATTCGTAAGGGTGTCCGTTATCATAAATGTGCCCTAAAGTTTTCTTAAATAGGCACACCTGACACCTTCTAAAACCCTAATGATTGACACATACAATATTCAAACGTATTCAAAAATATTACAAGTGTAAAAAGGTCTTCGAGTAAGCTTGTAAGCTTTTATGCTTGTCGAGCAGACCTTGTAACCATAAATGTGCTTGGAACAGTTCTCTGAGTAAGCTTTAGAATATTTTCCTAAGAAAATATTCTTCAAGCAGACTTCAATCTTCATGATAAAATCAAACTTTGCTCCAAATAATCCTACAAGCAAACTTGTTCTTCTTTGATCTCTTAATCCTTTTGTCTCTAACTTGTTTGAACAAGTTAAGTGTGCTGGTGACACTGTAGCTTCCTCGAAGTTGAATCTTGCTCATTGGAAGTCCTTAGAGTAAGTTTTTCAATAACTTCCTTCAAGAATGCTTGGACTACTGTTTATTATTTGAACAAGGGTTTGCTCTGAAACAAACCTTGCTCGACTAGAAGAACAACCTTGCTTGACGAAGTGTAGTTTGATTGAGCATACACTAAGAAGAATTCTAGAAGATAAATTTGCTCAAAGTAAAATGCCTTGCTTGAATAAGTCTAGGCTTGCTCGAAGTGCCAAGTTTGCTCATTTTCCATACTTAGCCATTTCTTGAGGAGGTTGAGAAGATTCCAATAATTCCTTTGTCGAATCTTGATCCCAACACAAACGATACCATTTTTGTCGTTTTCGGTTTACAATTGGTAGGCTAATTAGGGCTTAAATTGAACGTATCAAGTTTTAATAAACATAACGATTTAACCATCAACATTAGACAGATTCATGGTGTTTTATGTCTGATTGTGGTTTGAATTGCTTGCTTCACTTATTTTTGTTCCAGATCAATTTACACTTTGACATCATGAAGTCAAATTAGGATATTCCATTCGTGTAAACAGTTGATTAATGAACTCATTTGTGTTAGTAACTAATGTTTATCGCTTAGGTCTTGTATGTAGGTCTCGGTAGTTAGTGATTTGGAATTTACGTTAATGAGTTGGAACGTATAAGTATACATATACGACGTATATGTACATATATGGCATATATGATATACACCGTATAAGTGACATATCCGGCGTATATGTATATCATCAAGTCTAAAAATAGGAGTCTAGACCTATAGGTTCAAAAAACCTTTGGTCTAGAAAGTACTTGTTATGTAATTGTTATATCTTGTTGTACTTCATTGCTATTGATTGAGATATATGAGAAATAGAGAGAAAATAATGAGTAATCTTGTTGTTTTCGATCACGTTTAGGGATTCCGTACCTTCATGTTGATTATAGATATCGATCTACATTTTTTTCACTATAGGAACAAGTTCTTACCAGTGGTATCAAAGCTTTGGGACTCGATATCAGAAGAAAAGATAAAAACACTCGTTTCACGTCAAGAATCGATCTATTTCTCAATTCGTTAAAAGTTCGTTTTGGATTCATTAAAATAAAATCATATCAAAAGCTTAGAGATTGTTTGTTTTTGTTTATAGATCAAGTTTGGAAAGTTTTGTTGGTTTTCGAGTTCGTTTACTAGCTTAAACGTCAAAAATCATTTAAATAAGAATTGGCCCGTTTCAAAATCAAAATCCAATTGTCCAAAATGCTCGTTTTATGTCGGGAATATTTATTGAAAATTTCGTGTGATTTCTAGCTCGTTTGATAGGCCAAAATTGAAAAATGTTAATATTTTTTTTGGCTGTTTAGACATATATGCCCGGATAAGTAATTATACACCTGGATAAGCACTTATACGCCCGGATAAGTACTTATACACCCAAATATCTACCTACATGCCTGGATTGTACATATACGACAAGATAATCACTTATACGCCCGGATGAGTAATTTGGACTTACACATTAGACTTATACGCTGCAAAAGATTTATATATTTCCAAGGATTTATACGTAGGGCTGTTCAAGAAATCCGAAAAATACCAAAATCCAAACCGAAATTGAAACCCAAATTAACCGATCCGAATTCGTATTCGGATCAGATCAATCCGGTTATCTCAATAAATAATTCGAATTCGGATTCATATATGGGATTCTAAAAAATTTGGATTGTTCGGATTATTCGGATATCCATTTAATCCGAATAAAAACATGTTTTTAGTGATATTCTCTGGTTAGGTATATTTTATAGACTATTATTTGAAGTTTGAATTTTAAATTTGTGTTAAAAGTAATTCATATTTTCCGGTTTGTATGCTTATTTTGATTTTAAACTATTAAATGTTAGGAACAAAAAAAATAGGAAAATTTTTTAGTTTTATTTAGGATTATTCGGATAATTTCGGATTATTCGGATATTATCCGAATCCGATCCGAAATGAATTCGGACAGATTCAGATCGGATAGGAAAATCCTAATTCGTATCCGATCGGAATTCGAATATTGTACAAAAATTTTCAAATCCGAATAACCCGAACTGTATAAACCGAATAATCTGTTATCCGATCCGATGAACACCCCTACTTATCGTTGCTAAGGACTTATTCATTCAAACATATCCGGTGGGAACACAAAAGTTTAAAATTTTTTAAAGTAGAATTTTCAAGTGTATTTAGTGTTGAAGCTACATCGAGAAGAAAAAGAAGGCAAGTTTTGAAGAAAGAATTTGATTACTTGAGATTATGACTGGAGAATCGTTTTGATCGCTTAAACAAAAGATATTGCAAGCTTGTGAGCGAAATGAAACATATCGGAATTCAGAGATGTGAGTTTGAATACGTTGAAAGGTTGGCCAATACACTCGTTGACACTTCAATTGAAGTTTGGGGTTTATTCATTTTGTCAATACAATCAGACCCCAACACATACAATCTCTCAATTCATCTAGAAGATAAAGGATCATGAGTTAATTGAAGATTTCAAAAAGGTTATGAAGTATAATTTTGAATCTCCAAAAGAATAGTAAAGTTTATGTTTGTGAAAGTTTGGAAATGTGTATTACTTTTGTTATGAAATCTGAACGGATTCACGAGTTAATTGAAGATTGCGAAAATTTTATGAAGTCTGATGATGGGATTGATGTTTTAATTGCCAAATTTGAAAAGTCCAAAATGATTGCTTAAAATACTGTAAAACCTGAAGAACCGTCATTGCCAGAAATTGAAAATACTCCAAAGTTCGATGATAACGGTGATTCAGAATATGATGAAGAGTTGTTATTGGAATCATTGTTTCAATTTTCTAATGATAATCTGAGTTCGGAGTTTAAAATGATGAAAGTTTAAAATTTGAGGAAGTTGTTGCTGAAGCTAAGGGGACAGAACCAATCCTCAATCAAGTCAAACAAGAAAGTTCAAACATCCCAACTATGGAAGTCGATGAGGTTAAGTTATTTGACGTACACTCTAACCTTTTGCTCATTATCAAGTTAAAATAAAAACAGAATCTAATCATGAGTCGGTAAACATTCAAAACGTAAAATCATGTGAACATTGTGAGTTACTTTATAAAGAATGTTTACTAAATAATCTTAAACATGTTAAGGAAGCTTATGATAAGCATCAAAAATGCAAAACTGCACTTTGGGAAATGATTAATCAAGATGAGAAAACAATTTTAATGTTAAAACACACTATCGGTGAGAAACAAATTGCCATAAATAGACACATTAATGAAAATACTACACCTAAACAAGGTGTTAGTATACGGTTTTTTCGTCTCGAGTCTTTGTAAATTATCGTTTGTAATTTATTACTATTTTAATGTTAAGGGTATTTATGTAATTTAAGTTAGTTCGTTAATGTATAGGCTAATTCGTTAATGATGTTTAATGAATTAGCCAGTTCATTTAAATGTAATGCCCATTCGTTAAGGATGTTTAACGAATCGACTGTAGTTCTTTATGTTTATTCCCATTCGTCATGGAATGTTGACGAATGGGGACATAACTAATCATGTGATTCGTTATGTTTTCCTTTATGTTTTGTAAGTTAACTAACTGGGGCCAATTCATTAGGGGATGTGTAACGAATTGGTCTCCATCGTCTATATATAGGGTGTTCATACCCTGATAATTAAAGTTTTGAGTTTAACGTATTGAACCTTTGCCGAATTACTCTCTAGCTCAATTCTTCCGTAATCTATTACTAATATACATACTACAATTACTAATATATATATATATATATAACTAATTATAAGCATATCATAAACTAGATCCTTAAGGTATTAGATCTAATCCGATTATCGATATTGATTAGATCTAACGCATTCACAAATGGTATCAGAGAACTAGGATTTAGATTGCTCCTAATTTAGTGTAATAAATCAGTATTTGAAGCTTATTGATCGAGTTTCTAGTTCGTATAAGGTTTATTTAAAATTCTGTTTGAATTTTGATTTGAATTGAACAATTATGGATTGATTTTCTTTGGATTGTGTTTGGTACGTTTTGTGGAACATGTGTGTGGATTGAATTGTTATTAGAGGTTGACTAGACTTGTTTTGGTTTGGATTGGTAATAGTACGAAACATAGGAATGGTTTTGTGTTAATGTGTGTTTGGTTGATCGATTAAAATATACGGGATTGAGATATTTAGGTTCGTGTGTTGTTTCTGAGCAGTTTGAGCTGCGATTTCACCGATTTGGTGTTGTATTGAGGTAGTATAACATATATATAGTTGGGGTTTTAGTTGATTTTGAACATGGGAATTTCCAGATTTCTGGAATTTGCCATAAAGATTTGAAAATCTTCTTGAATATTTGTTAATGGCTATAATTCGTTATAGTTAATTCATTACCCACGTGTCATAATTCGTTATCAGTTTTGAACAGATTCGTGCCATGTGGCGAGTTTGTTACAACTGTTTAACAACCTTGTTCGTTATCAACGGTATCTGATTCGTTATCAACTGTAGCTGATTCGTGACTTCTTTTCTCAATTCATGTTAACTAATTCATTACATTTTACTCACTGATTCATTATCAATTTGCTTATTGATTCGCTCAGTGATTCGTTACTAATTCGCTATTGATACGTCATTTTAATTCGTCAACAGTTCGTTATTAAGTCGTTATACTGATTCGTCAGTGATTCGTTGGTGACATGTATTTGATTCGTTACTGATACGTTATCATCTACCTCGTTACTAGTTCATCCATATACCAATTCTGATTCGTTACTCAGATTTGTTACTCAAATCTTCTGTGATTCGTTGATGATGATGTGTCTTTGATTCGTTACTGATACATTATCATCTACCTCGTTACTAGTTCGTCCATATACCAATTCTGATTCGTTACTCAGATATGTTACTCAAATCTCATCTGATTCGATAAGTTACTATTCTCAATTCGTTATCCTTTCTTCACTTAGTTCGTCAAAGTCACTTAGTTATCCTTCTTTTCTCTATTCGTTACAGAAGTTTCACTTTTAACCCTCAAGTTTGAATTTTTGTTAAATTTGAATTTGTTTTTTACAATGGCTGGTTTCTACTCGTTGGCATCACAGAACGTACTTATGCAAGAGATGTTACACCTTGATGCTAAAATTGGATCCATTCAGAATGCCCATGACTAATGAAATTCAGTAATTTTACAAAGTGGGAACCACGGTTTCGATCACATCTTGGTTCTGTGCATCCTTATTGTTCATGATGTCATGATGATGTTTACACTGTACCAATGCTTGGTGATGAGACTACGGGTTTTACTCCTAAAATTTTTACACAGTATTCACAAGTAGAGAAAAAAGCTTTAGACATTGAGACTAAAGCATATTCAACTCTTACTATGGCTTTACCTGATAATATATTCCATCAAGTTGGGAGTATTAGGATTTGTGCTTCGTTGTTTTAGCACACTAAGATGAGAAGCATGGGTAATACTGAAGAGAGTAAGAAAGTAACGTTAAAGTTCCGATTCCAAAACTTTAACTTACTAAAAAGGGAAACTATTGAGGAAATGCTTACTCTTTTCAATCACTTGATAGCTGAGATGAATAAGTTAAAAATGGAACCTTCTGAATCTGAGAAGATGGATATAGTTAAAAATGCTTTACCAAGTTCATACTTAACATTCTTGATGGTGTTGAAGGAAATAATTATTTCAAAAATGAAGATTTGACTGCTTCAGAGTTTATTCAAAAGATTGAAGGTAGGGAATATGATTTGAAGTGTCAAAAGTCATCAAAAGAAGTTCAAGATCCATCTTTTTATGGTGGTTGTATGACTTTAGGCAGCACAACATCTCCAATCTCTTCATTTCTCACCCAAGATATAAATGAAGGATCAACAACAACTTATAGAGATCCAAATGTATGCTTTATGGCATGTGGATTCACTGATAACTCTGGAGGTTCTGGAACTTCTGCTACAACAAGTCAATTTACTGCACCACCTAACAGGAATATGAAAGAGGTTGAACAAAATTTTTCCTTTCTGTGTGCTTTCATGACTTCGTATGAGAACTTGGTTGGTAGATAAATAGCCACAAAGGAGTTAACCGATGAAGATTATGATCAAATCAACCCTGATGATTTGGAACTTATGGATCTTAAGTGGAACATGACAATGATAGTGAGGAAAGTGAAGAAGTTCATGCAAAGAACTGGGAAAGATCTACCATCATTAAACAAGAGAGTTGGATTTGATAAGGTAAAAGTCAAGTGCTATAATTGTCAAGAGTTTGGCCACTTTGCCAAGAGTGTAACAAACCTAAGAAAGAGTACACTAGACCTCGAAGCCAAGATAGGAGTTCTATGAAAAAGAGTAATGATGCTAATAAACCTTCTGGCAGTAAACTTTCTACTTCGGGATCACAAGCTTTGCTTTCGGCTGCTGTAGGAACTGATTGGAACCAAATATTATTATGCAACGATATTCAAGCGAACATGGATATGTTTGAGATGAATGAGAGATTTCAAGATACAAGTGGGAATGAGTTATCATCTTACAATGACACTGAATCTGATTATGATGATTCATGTTAAATGCAACCAACCACATTTGCATGTATGGCCAAGATCGATGAGGTTAGTTCTTCTGTTTATGATTCTGTTAATCTATCTATCTATATGTCTTATGTTGATTATGAGACTATTAAGCCTAAGTTAGAATCACTAAAATATCATAATGAACGTTTAGTGAAAGAAATTGCTTCTCTTAAGGACACTTATAGACAATCTTTAGAATCTCAAGTGTGATCTTGGGAGAAAATTGAAGCATTATCTATTAGTAATCGTGATATTAAAGTTGAATTGTCGATCAAAATGATAATTAATGATCAGAAATTTCATGAAATCTTGAAGCATCGATCTATGTTAACAGAACCTGAGAATGAAGTTCTTGAGTTGAAAAATAAATTGGGCAAATTTAGAAATTCTTTGTTTTTTTCTAAATGAGATTATTGAAGTAACTGGTATGCAAAAAGATTCTGAAAGGGGTGTAGGTTTTGTTGAAGTACCACCACCTTTGCATAATGACTATACTGCAAATCCTTTTGCTGGAAAAGAAGAAGTTGTTGTTAATGAACCCGTTGTTTAAGAAACATCTAAACCGGTAAAAACTGATAATGATAAAGTCCAATTGTCAACTCAAAAACATCATGTTGAAAGCAACAAAGTTTTTGTTGAGCATATTGAGAAAGTTATAATCGAGGATGTGTTTGAACCTGAAGTGATACACAAAGATTAGAGTATTCCAAGTTCAAATCACATTCTATGTGAACCTCATGAATTTGAGGAGGCGGTGTATGGTTCAACCACATCTCAGGTGAAAAGGGAGAAAATAGTTAAACTAGTGAAGGCTTAGAAATCAAAAAAGCCTAATGTTTCTGATAAGGATTTGATGCGTTTTATCAATCATGTTGCTTCTATGTCATCAACTGATCGTGTTCTTAAACTTAAAGGAATAAGCAAGGTGTTCATTGAGAAAGACATTCCACTTAATTTAATCAAGCCCGAATTGATTGAAAGTGTATTTTCTATGTCATCAACTGGTCGTGTTCTTAAACTTAAAGGAATAAGCAAGGTGTTCACTGAGAAAGACATTCGACTTAATTTACTCAAGCCCGAATTGATTGAAAGTGTCTTTCACAATGAAACATCTAAGTTACAAGACCTTCAAAACAAGTTTTCAAACTCCAAGATAACAAATGTGATAGATCCTTTGATAAAAGCTAAGAATTTGTTAAAATTTGCTAAGAAAGTTCAGTTTGTTAAATTAAATAGAACTGACACTTTACAAAGCTTTTCAAACTCTTCAAACCTCGATTTCTACATGAAAAGGTCCTATTGCTGGTGTTTATCAAAATCCTTCGGTTGCACAAGTTTCTGCTAAACCGTCACGTGAACATGTTGATATGAGAACATGTTTTCTCTGTGGTGAACCAGGTCACGTAGTCAGAAACTCTAGTATAAAGAAATCCCAAAATCGTCATCCATTTATCAAGGAACAATCCAAAATAGTTCCTGTGATTAAGGAGATTTTGAGAAGACCAATGTCTTTTGATGATGAAACCCATATTATGTTTTCTGAAGTGAATCCTCAAAAGGTGGTTCATGTTAATGAGAATGTAAGTAACTTAGAGCCCAAATTCGTTCCTACGGAACCAATTTACAAGAATGTGAATACAAATATAGTTCAAGCTGCATACTTGACACAAAATTCGAAACGACCTGTGACTTATTCACAAGTGGCTAAACCACATTTGGATTCATTAAATGTTAAGATTTCAAGAGGAGCTCAAGACGTGCCTAAGACTGAGGCCTGGGCTACCTTTTTGAACTTATCAATTTTCTTTCATGTGCAGCCCAAGACTCTTACTGGTGAAAACTGGATAATGGATAGTGGATGCTCTCGTCATATTATTGGCAACATCTACCTCTTAACAAATGTCAAAAATATACAAGGGGGTATGTGGAGTTTGCTGGTAATTCGGGTGGTATGATCACTAAGGAAGGTGATGTGTCAAATGGAAGCATCACATTTGGAAAAGTCAATTATTGTGACAAAGTTGACCATAATTTATTGAGTGTGTCACAAATCTGTGATATGAAATACATAACGGTATTTAATGATAAGGAGTAAGGTCTACCGGCATTCTCTCGAATCGCCATAGTCGATTCAAGGTTTGTGGAATACCAACACGCCTGTATTGGTACTATCCAGACTACACTGAACGCCGACACATTGTTTGTCACCTTCTACCCGAACTTCAACATGCCTCTCCACGATCCATCACTGTTAACCGCCTTAAAAGCCCAGATTCAGATTGGAGGTGCCCAACAGGTCAATAACTTTCAAGCAACCTTCCATTATCAGATGGCGTACAGAGTCCAAAACCACTGTTTTGACATCATGGTTCCCGGGCATGACAATTCAAGTGACGCGTTGCTCATCAACATCGATTCCAACGCCGTGCCAACAGTAAAGATTGTTCCTAAGCAGTTATCCAGAGAAGAGCTCCTCAAGATCCTCCAAGAAAAGTGGATAACTAATTACGAACAGATCCACCAGGCTCCTGTCCAGACAACGACAGCTCTAGACTTCGTCAGACTCTAGGACGGTCTTGTCGAACTAAAGTTCAAAAAAGAAGATAAAAGAGATGTCTTCTCAACAATATACATGATGCAGCCTGAAAAGACCACCCAAGCCTCGACAGAACATTTCCTTTATGACGTGTGCAACTGCCAGTCATGCTTAGACGAAGCAGACAGGTCCCAGCTCTTACAACGTTTGAAGATCTTATACAGAAAACAAAACATAGTTGAAAACAAAACATGATTACTGCTGCAGAAGCTACGCTCAACTGGCAAAGTGAGAATGCATTTGCCCAGAACAACGCTCTCAAATCCATCTTAGCTCAGCAGAACAGGTTCAGCCAAACACAAGAAAGCTTGGTTGGCAGAGTGCAAACCCTGGAAGGTATCATTTATGAGCTACGAACCAAGATGCTTGGCCTTCATAATGAATTACTCCAGCTAGTCAACTCAGCTCAGATCAGAGCTAGAACAAGAAAGTCTTCCTCAAACCACAGTGCTTCATCAAGTAGCACGGACCAAAAGTCGTCCACAAGTGGTTTTAAAAAAGACAGGAAGGTTAGAAATAGCATCATGATGATGACTCATCCAGATCTACCACAACTCAAAAATGAAGATTCCTTGACAATTGTAAACCAGCCAATACCAGATGAACGGTCCGATATCTACTGTTAGCCCAATCATTATCTCCTAAGGTTCCAAAACCTGTGACTGGCTTACAGCCTAGGATTGTCCTACAACCTGTGACTGGCTTACAACGTTGTTACATGACAAAACAACAATCCCATCAGAAGACCCGCAAACATAAAAAATAAGTACACGAACCAATAGCCAAGGTCCATATCCTTACCAGCACGTATGATAGACCAATTCCGGTTATTGCATTCTTTGATACTGGGTGTGCAGCCTCGGTCTTAAACCCAAAAATTCTCCCTGATGAATATTGGGTACCACATCACCAAGGATTTGTGGCAGCGAGTGGGGATTCGTTTGTTATCACCAAGAAAAACATCCCCATATACGTACGAGTTTTCCCTACGAGTACAATCAAACACAGATTCCTAGGTTCAGACTGCCATGGAAAATATCTCTTATTAGGATTTGATATCCTACATCAATTAAGAGATTTGAGGTATGGAAAAGAAGGACTCAGATACAGGAAGTTTTTGAAACCACGGAGTACGATCCCAAGAATGTTTATGGTTTCCATCTTTGCTCCTATTGAATTGATAAAAGGAAAAATCATTCATACTTCTTGTGCCAACATCCATACTGAGTTCCTCAAAAAGCACAGTTCCTTGTTGTGGTTAAACGAATCATTCTTCGTCACTCTTCCCTTCAAGAAAAATGAAGACATAAAACCTACAAGAGTGAGTTATTCAGGAATGGATCCAGCCCACATGAATTTAGCTATCCAAGAGTGCCAAGAGCTGGTAAACCATGATCTCATTGAGTCAACAACATCCCATGGGTGTGTGAAGCTTTTTATGTCAACAAAAGAAGCGAACAAGTTAGGGGTAAACAAAGGCTGGTTATCAACTACCAGCCACTGAACCACTTCCTGGTAGATGATAAGTTCCCACTCCCTCAAAAGAAGATGTTATTCCAGTCTTTGGTGAATGCAAAAGTTTTGACAAAGTTTGATCTCAAAGCTGGTTTTTGGCAGCTAGCGATTAGCCCAGAAGATAGGCCAAAAATAGCATTTTGCATCCAAATCACCATTACGAGTGGAAATTAATTCCGTTCGGGCTAAAAAATGCACCGTTAGTCTTTCAAAAGGCGATGATAAGCATTTTTGAGCCAATCCTCAATAATGCTCTGGTCTATATTGACGACATCCTCTTATTCTCACAAGATGAAGAATCACATGCAAACTTGCTACATAAGTTCCACTCCATTGTCCAAAAGTATGGAATTATCCTATCAAAAAATAAAATGGAGGTCGGCGTAAGTTCCATTGAATTTCTTGGAATGAAGATTACCGGAGGCAAGTACAAACCACAGCCACACATTGCCAAAGAGCTCCATCAGTTTCCGGATAAGCTGACGTCACAAAAGGAAACCCAACAGTTCCTCGGGTTAGTCATATATTTGGTAGATTTTCTACAAAAGTTCTCTGTACATACAGCTCACATGTTCCCCATGCTGAAAAATAGTCCTCTGACTTAGATTAAAATCCAAACACAAGCTGTCAAAAAAATAAAGGAGCTTGCTGACAAGATGCCTCTAAGGATTCCAGCACAAACAAACAAACAAATCTTATAGACAGACGCTAGTGATGAGTACTAGGTAGTAGTCTTACTTGTCGAAGACGATAAAGGTGTCATAACAATATGTTGTTACAAAAGTGGCACGTTCAAAGACTCTGAAAAGCATTACCATTCAACGTATAAAGAAATCTTAGCAGTTAAGAAAGGAATCGAAAAATTTCAGTTCCACTTAATTGGCCATCATTTCCTTATTGAAATGGACATATCATCTATTCTAAAAATGCTACATTTCAAGCAAAAGATTCTCCCAAAAGCACAACTGTTGAGATGGGAAAACTGGTTTACTCAATGGATGTTCATAGTTAAACATATAAAAGGAAAAGATAATATCCTTGCTGATTTCTTATCAAGGCCGAAAGAGTACAACCCAAATGCCTATAAATACAAGGATTATCCAGAAACTCAGTACCAACACACTAGACACCCCAATATCTTATTCATGATGAATGACCCAGGTTCATCCTGCCCCCGAAAACCACTTACAGAAGAATTCAGAGATAAGGATGTGCCTGAAGAGATTATCGAGGTAATCGCAGAAAATACTCTAAAAGAACGATCCCAACTATGCTACAAGACGATTCTTACAATCGTTATGAAAAAGCATGGTCCGTTCATGAAAGGAATCGTGTTCCATCCCGATTACCCATTCATGAACATCTTCCATATCAGAGACCTTTATTGCCTACCAAAAGAAGCTTTATGCTTCTTCTGGTATCTGTTTGAATCTCACACAATAGCCATGTCTTTCAACTCAGAGAAGCTCCTCCTTTACTTGATTGACTGTCAGTGTCAAAAAATTTCAAAAGAATCCACAAATACGTTCACCTTGCTACAATGGTTCCTCACCCCACACCAATGGATTAAAGAAATTACATCCTCAAAGAAGAAATACTGCATTGTATACATCAGAAGACGAGGATGTTATATTCCTCCATCAATAGGCAGAGACAGGCAGTCATTGTTTTTACATGCCCCTTATACACTCATGGTCAGAAATAAAGCCTACTAGCCCTAACTACAAATACTGGGCTCCAAAAGAATGTGCGGATACAAAGATATGTCTTGCTTATGCAAACAATGTCCCGCCAGAATCAAGCCCTACGAACGTACTTAATGGAGAAAAGGTTTGGAAAACGACAATCCGTATTCAAAAATATGGAATGAAGTTTTAAGCCAATACATAGAGACCCATCTTGTTGATGACTTTGATCCTTACGAAGATGACCCGTCGCACCCATACTCCCGTTGGAAGTAAAAAGTATCTATGAAGAAGAAGAAGAAGTATATTTGAAGCTATTTTTATTTGTGTGCTTAATGTGTGGTTAAGATTAAAGCTTAATCACTCTTATAGTGGTTTTAAGCATGTATGTTATGAATTAAAATATCTAGTATTGTGTGATGTAAGCCATGATGTAATTTGCTAGTGTGATGTAAGCAATGATGTCATGGACACCCGTCCTTGGCCTATAAAAGGAGTGTTCCCCCCTAGTTTATTTTTCATCCTTGGAAAGAAATAAAAACTTCTTCTTATATATTTCTCTCTAACCTCTCTCTAGTTTCTCTCTCTAAAAACTCCTTTGAGTCTTTTATATTTTCCGGTGGGTTATTTGAGGGTCCTCTCAAATCTAGAAAGACTAGCTGCTTGAGGTTCAGAAGATTTCCAAGACGAGCTCCTTGTGTGTAAGGTTCTTACTGGTCTTGCTGAAGATCAGCCATACACTCCCCCCATTTATGGTATCAGAGCCATAACGAGGCTCCTATTCCACCTTTACTAGATCTTTTAAGTATGCTCTGTGACTGCCGACGTTGATCGGATATCTCACATCAGAAAAAATGATCTTCTTAAGGACTCGAACAGTCTGATACGACGTGAAAACACTTTCCCTGTGCCGGCAGACAATTTGTTTGTGAATGGATAGTCGAGGTTAAAGAGGAAAAGAAGTCGCTGTAAGTCTCTAGTTTAGTACGAGCTGGGAAAGCACAAGAAGAGTGTCAAGTTACGTCAAAACTCAGATATGAACCAAGAGTCGAGTCTGTCTCGTTCCAGTTCCATGTCCAGTCGTCGGTCGTCAACGTTCCAGATTCGTGTTGAACCCCAAATATAAAAGGGGGAGTTAATAACCCTCATGGGTTAAAAATGAGCTCATAATGAATTCGGGTGTTTAATTCCAATAGAATAATAAGGAATAAAATTAAGGATTTCGGGTCTTGAAATCCCAAGGAATTTGGGTGGTTGAATTCTCAAAATAAAAAGGTGGAGTAAATATACAGATTTCGAGTGTTGAAATCCCAAGGAATTTGAGTGTTAAATTCCAAATAAAAATAAAACATATTTTTATAAAATGGTGTACTTACTTAGCGAAAGCTAATAAAAATATGTTTTAAAATGTTTTCAGGAAAAGCACCCATAGATGGTTAAAGCTTCATGGATGGGACTGGACTGGACTGACAAAAGAACCATACTCTCGTGTTTAATAGTTTGTATAATAAAGTTTGTTTTAAACATATATGTTTTCTTGTATAATATATACTTTAATAAAATAAAACGTCACCACGAGTGACAGGTTTTAGATGTAAACTGGGACCTACTCTGATATATTTTGTGATAATAATATAAAAGAAAATTTAGGGTGTTTCAAGTTGGTATCAGAGCACGGTTCGAGAGATTTAAGTATTGAAGATAAATACTTAAACTTGAACCATAAGTGCTCTTGATAAATAAACGAGAGGGTTCAGTCTAGAAGCGGTCCATGGAAGCTACAAAGGGGAGTTTTGTATGGGTGAGTAAATGGAAATAAAAGAGAAATCATGTGTTAACTGAAATTTGTATGTTTAAAAGACAATATAGTAGTTGAGGAATCAAAATGAGTATAATATATTTCTTTCATGCCTGGCCAGTATGAGAGTGAATGTATAATACCGTTATGAATTCTCAATAATTATATTGTGTTGGAAACAGCAAAAAGTAAGTGAGGGGAAAATAAATATGCATGAAATGATGTGCGTGTTTATATTTTTTGCATCATACGTGCACATAAGGTGCTTTATGGCCTTAGATTAATTATTAGACATAACAATAGATTGAGAAGTATAGAAGCCTTATATAAAGTACTATAGAAGGGATAAGATTATGGAACGAAAACAATAAAAAATAAATTATTCGTCACACTAAAAAGATATGGCGGAGGAAGAAGGAAATATTGTACACGGTGATGGAAACCGTAATGTAGAAAATCATGTAGATAATGCTTCAGAAAGATCTGAGTCTTCACCTCATCAAGAAAATGCTACAAAAATTGTACCTGATGAAATTCACAAGCAAATAGCTATTGAGGTGGGGAAGGCGTTCGAAGCCAATATTCCATTTCTTTTGGCTTAAATGCAAAATTCTATAGGAATTATGCTGGACGAAAGTCTGAAAAAGAATGAATTGATTGTGTAAAACCCTCTCGAGAACGTGGGAGCGGCACCAAGAGTGGAGGTAGAAACATAACGATGTGCGTACAAAATTTCATGGCTTGCAAACCGTTACAATTCAAGGGAGAAATAGATCCGTTGGTTAGCCAGAGTGGATAACAGCCATGGAAACTATTTTTGAAACGTGTCACTGTGACATGGCTGATGAAGTGATATTCGCAACAAACTAGATTGTTGAATGAGCTAAAGACTGGTGGGATATGGTCAAAAAGGAAAAAGGTAGGGAAACGATAAGAAATATGTCTTGGGAAGAATTCAAACCAATCTTCCTAAAACATTTCAGTCCACGTGTTTCAATTGATCGTATCACCGAAGAACTACTTCATATGCGTCATGGCAATGAAACGGTGGACGAGATATTTGGAATTTTCTATGATAAAGCAAAGGTTTGCCCTTCTCTTTTCACTAGTGAAGAAGCGTGGATGACTCGTTTCCATCTTATCCTTAAAACGGAAATAAGAGAATTTATTTCTCCAACAAAGTGTGGAAGTCTTGAGGAGCTTCTTAATTGGGCTCGTGGATGAGAAGTGGAGCTAAAAAGATAAGTTTAAAGAGATGGGAAGCGAAAGGTAAATGTTGTAATTCCTTTAGCACCTGCAAAGAAAGTGAAAATTTTAAGCCTAAAAAAGTACCTAGCTTTAAGAAGGAATCCGGTACTTGTTATAAGAATCCAACTTGTTATAAGTGTGGGAGACTTGGGCATACGGCACCAGAGTGTACTAGTCCACTGAACTTATGTTATAAGTGCTATAAACCGGGCCACATGAAAAATGATTGCCCAGAGTTAAGGGAAAGGAATGGAAAGGCGACAGAAGGATCGAGAACTGCCGAGACCGTGAAGAAGTTGGAAGCTCCAAAACCCCGAGGCAGGGCTTTTCAAATCAATGCAGAGGAGGCGAAGGTTATACCTGATGTTGTAACAGGTACCTTTATCGTAAACTCATTTCCTGCCTATGTTTTATTTGATTCCAGAGCTAGTAGATCCTTCGTATCCAAAACTTTTGCTTGTCATAGTTCTTTTAGTAGAAGTAAATTAATAAAACCATTAGATGTCGAAATAGCTTGTGATAAGAGCTTTGTCGTCTCCAAAGTATGTCGAAATTGTAAAATAATTATTCAAGGAGAAGAATATTCTATCGACTTAATTCCTATTACACTAAGGGAATTTGATGTTATTATTGCGATGGACTGGTTATCCCAACACCAGGCGTCTAAAGTTTGTAATAGAAATATCGTCCAATTTTTAACACCGGCTGGAAGACAAATTTGTATTTATAGAGAACGAAAGAATGATATTATAATATGCTCGATGGCAACGGTGAGAAGTTATATGAAGCATGGTCATCAGATGTTTCTCGTCTACGTAATTGATAAAAAATAAAAAGGAAAGGAACTTGACCAAGTCCCTGTTGTTAATGAATTCCCTGACGTTTTTCCTGATGAGCTACCGGGAGTTCCATAGGAAAGGAAAGTTGTGTTTAAAATTGATCTAGTTCCAGGAGCTAAACCAATGGCTAAATCGCCATATCGGTTGGCACCAAATGAGATGAAGGAGTTGATGTCTCAACTCCAAGATCTACAGATAATGGATTTATTCGTCCAAGTGTGTCACCTTGGGGCACCCCTATTTTGTTTGTTAAAAAAAAGACGGTAGCATGCTGATGTTTATTGATAACCGTGAATTGAATAAATTGACCATCAAGAATAGGTATCCTTTGCCTAGAATTGATGATCTTTTTGATCAACTGCAAGGTGCTAGTTGGTTCTCAAAGATTGATCTAAGGTCGGGTTATCATCAAGTAAAGGTACGAGAAGAAGATGTACCTAAGACGGCTTTCCGTACACGTTACGGGCATTATGAATTCGTTGTGATGCCATTTGGCTTAACGAATGCCCCAACAGTTTTCATGGATCTTATGAATCGAGTCTGTAAGCCAATGCTTGATCGTTCCGTTATCGTATTCATTGATGACATTCTGATCTATTCCCTAACCGAAACAGATCATGCTCCACATCTTCGTGAGGTTTTTGATACCTTAATAAGAGAAATGCTCTACGCAAAGTTTTCTAAATGTGCATTTTGGCTTCGAGAAGTTCAATTCTTGGGTCATGTAGTGAACGAGGAGGGTATCTTAGTGGATCCCGCTAAAATAGAGTCTATTATGCATTGGTCTCCTCCAAAGACCCCAACAGAATTCAGAAGTTTTCTAGGTTTAGCCGGTTATTATCGGCATTTCATTCAGGATTTTTCGAAAATAGCCTTCCCGTTAACAAAGCTAACTCGAAAGAATTCCAAATTTGAATTGAACTCGGAACATGAAAAGGCTTTTCAAATCTTGAAAGAAAAGCTAACTAGAGCTCCGATACTAGCTTTACCGGAAGGAACAGAGGACTTTGTTGTTTATTCTGACGCCTCAAGTGTTGGATTGGGTTGTGTTCTTATGCAAAGAGGAAAAGTGATAGCATATGCCTCATGTCAATTGAAGTCACATGAAGTAAACTACCTAACCCATGACGTTGAATTAGTAGCAGTAGTATTTGCGCTAAAGATCTGGAGGCATATTTTATATGGAACTAAATTCACTATCTATACTGATCATAAAAATCAGAAATATTTATTTGACCAGAAAGAATTAAACATGAGACAACGTCGGTAGTTGGAATTAGTCAAAGATTACGACTGTGAAATTCTCTACCACCCAGGTAAAGCCAACGTCGTTGCTGTACCCTAAGCCGAAAAGAGAATTATTCTCCGATTAAGGTGCACTCTCCGATTAAGGTGCAATCATATAAACTGATTATAAATTCGGGCTTATTTGACCAAATTAAAACTGCGCAAAAGGAAGCACTAAAAGAAGAAAATTTAAAGCGCGAAAGAATTGTTGGCCAAGTCCGACATTTGGAAGAAAATGATAAAGGAGTTAAGATTCGTTTTGGACGTATTTGGATTCCAAAGTCGTGTTCAATTAAAACGATCATTCTAGATGAGAAACATAAATCAAAGTATTCAATTCATCCAGGTTCAACCAAAATGTACAATGACTTGAAGAAAAATTACTGGTGTCCTGGTATGAAAAGAGATATCGTTAAATACATGGAAAGGTGTTTGACTTGTTTACAAGTTAAGGCTGAACACCAGAAACCTTATGGAAAGATGCAACCTCTAGAGATTCCATTATGGAAGTGGGAACACATTACGATGGACTTAATAACGAAACTTCCAAAAAGAGCTAAAAGACATGATACGATATGGGTAGTTGTCGACCGTTTAACCAAAAGTGCACATTTTATACCCATTCATGAAAAATATACTTCAGAACGAATGGCAGAAGTATATATTAATGAGGTGGTGTCAAGACACGGAGTGCCAGTATTTATCGTGTCGGATAGAGACACACGTTTTACCTCAAGATTTTGGAGAAAATTTCAGGAAGAAATGGGCACTAAATTATTGATCAGTACGGCATATCATCCTTAGACCGATGAGCAAAGTGAAAGAACAATTCAAACTCTCGAGGATATGCTTCATGCTTGTATTATTGATTTTGGTGGCAGTTGGGACAAGTATTTACCCCTAGCGGAGTTCTCTTATAATAATAGTTACCATTCAAGCATTCGGATGCCCCCATTTGAAATGATTTATGGTAGAAAATGTCGCACTCCGGTATGTTGGGGAGAAGTTGGTCAAAGAGAACTCGCAAACAGTGGTAAACGCAACGAATGAAAAGATTGATCAAATCAGAGCAAATTTGAAAGCGGCTCAGGATCGACAAAAGTCGTATGCTGATAAACGGAGACGCCCAATTGAATTTCAAATAAAAGACTATGTTATGTTAAAAGTCTCTCCATGGAAAGGAGTGATTTGTTTACATAAACGTGGCAAGCTAAGTCCACGATTCATTAGTCCGTTTAAGATAATCGCTCGTGTGGGGCAAGTGGCTTGATTAACCCGAACAACTAAACGGAATCCATATCACATTTCATGTGTCATATTTACGAAAATGTTTGGCTGAAGAAACGGCATGTGTGCCATTAAATGACATCGAAGTGGCTGATAAGCTTAACTATGTAGAAAATCATAGTAGTTAAGAAAGGAACCGAAAAATTTCAATTCCACTTAATTGGACATAATTTCGTTATTGAAAGGACATGTTAGCTTTTCCAAAAATGCTACAGTTCAAACAAAAGATTATCCCTGAAGCATAACTGCTGAGATGGGCAAACTGGTTTACTCAATGGATATTCATACTTAAACATATAAAAGGAAAAGATAATATCCTTGCTGATTCTTATCAAGACCGAAAGAGTACAACCCAAAGGACTATAAATACAAGAAATATCCAGAAACTCAGTACCAACACACTAGATACCCACGTATCTTACCAACCTTATTCATGAGGAATGACCCAGGTTCATCCTGCCCCCCAAAACCACTTACAGAAGAATTCAGAGATAAGGATGTGACCGAAGAGATTATCGAGGTAATTGCTTAACATACTCTAAAAGAACGATCCCAACTATGCTACAAGACGTTCCTTACAATCATTATGAAAAAGCATGGTCTGTTCATGAAAGGAATCATGTTCCATCCCGATTACCCATTCATGAACATCTTCCACATCAGAGACCTTTATTACCTACAAAAAGAAGCTTTACGGTTTTTCTGGTAGCTGTTTGAATCTCACACAATAACCATGTCTTTCAACTCAGAGAAGATCCTCCTTTACTTGATTGACCGTCAGTGTCAAAAAATGTTAAAATAATCCACAAATACGTTTACCTTGCTATAATGGTTCCTCACCCCACACCAATGGATTGAAGAAATTACATCCTCAAAGAAGAAATACTACATTGTTTACTTCAGAAAACCAGGATGTTATATTACTCCAACAACAGGCAGAGGCGGGCAGTCATTGGTTTTACATGCCATTTATTGCTTCATACACACATGGCCAGACCTAAAGCCTACTAGCCCTAACTACAAATACTGGGCTCCAAAAGAATGTGCGGATACAATGATACGTCTTTCTCATGCAAACAATAATCCCTGCGAACGTACTTAATGGAGAAAAGGTTTGCGAAAACGACAATTCGTATTCTGAAATCTTGAAGGTAGTCTTAAGCCATTACACAGAGACCCATCTTGTTGATGACTTTTATCCTTACGAAGATGACCCATCGCACCCAGACTCCCGTTGGAAGTAAAATGTATCTTTGAAGCTATTTTTATTTGTGTGCTTAATGTGTGCTTAAGATTAAAGCATAATCGCTCTTAAAGTGGTTTGAAGCATGTAGGTTATTTATTAAAAAATCTAGTATTGTGTGATGTAAGCCATGATGTAATTTGCTAGTGTGACGTAAGAAATGAGGTCATGGGCACCCTTCATTGGCCTATAAAAGGAGGGTTCCCCCTAGTGTATTTTTCATCCTTGGATTGAAAAAGAGTCCTCCGACTTGGACTGAAATCGAAACACAAGCTGTCAAACAAATAAAGGAGCTTGTTGACTAGATGCCTCCTTTAAAGATTCCTGCACAAACAGACAAGCGAATCTTACAGACAGACGCTAGTGATGAGTACTGAGCAGCAGTCTTGCTTGTCGAAGACGATAAGGGTGTCAGGATAATATGTGGTTACAAAAGTGGCACGTTCAAAGAATCTGAAAAGCATTACCATTCAACGTATACAGAAATCATAGCAGTTAAGAAAGGAATCGAAAAATTTCAATTCCACTTAATTGGACATAGTTTCCTTATTGAAATGGACATGTCAGCTTTTCCAAAAATGCTACAGTTCAAACAAAAGATTCTCCCGAAAGCACAACTGCTGAGATGGGCAAACTGGTTTACTCAATGGACGTTCATAGTTAAACATATAAAAGGAAAAGATAATATCCTTGTTGATTCTTATCAAGGCCGAAAGAGTAAAACCCAAAGGCCTATAAATACAAGAAATATCCAGAAACTCAGTACCAACACACTAGACACCCACATATCTTACCAACCTTAATCTTGATGAATGACCCAGGTTCATCCTGCCCCCCGAAACCACTTAAAGAAAATTCAGAGATAAGGATGTGCCTGAAGAGATTATCGAGGTAATTACTCAATATACTCTAAAAGAACGATCCCAACTATGCTTCAAGACGCTTCTTACAATCATTATGAAAAAGCATGGTCCGTTCATGAAAGGAATCATGTTCCATCCCGATTACCCATTCATGAACATCTTCCACATCAGAGACCTTTATTACCTACCAAAAGAAGCTTTATGCTTTTTCTGGTATCTGTTTGAATCTCACACAATAGCCATGTCTTTCGAACTCGGAGAAGCTCCTCCTTTACTTGATTGACCGTCAGTGTCAAAAAATTTTAAAATAATCCACAAATACGTTCCCCTTGCTGTCACACCCCGGTCGTAATGGCGGAAAACCGAGGCGTGGCGACTAGGTCGTGATTGATTGAGCACAATAGTATAAAAGTCTAAATGCATAAACATAACCAAACTGTCAAATATTACATCATCCAGGTAACATGAAACAAATTGTTTTAATACAAAATATCAAGTTTCCAAACAACTCCTAGCCTAGCCTTCATCTCTCTAAGGCCTCTATCAGCTATTAGCTACTTCCTGCTTCATTTCCTGAAAACATGTAATAAAACGTCAACTACAAAAAAGTAGATGAGTGAATTCATAGGTTAACTAATACGGTAGTGATAAGCCCTACACAAGCATACTAGGCTAAGTTGTAGGGGTTTATATATAGGGTGTACCATCGGCTAACCCACCACTCCTACAACTTATCCTACTATGCTTGGTATGCTTATCATCTCAACTGAATCTGCAAGAGTTTCGTATAAAGATTCCAATTATTGTTTCCATGCATGCAGGAGGAACGGTATCAAGGATATATGTATAAGATACCCAAGAATCATATGTAACCATGCCATGATGAAAAATGATAATGATGCATAATGATCACACAAGACCTGACATCGACCCCACACAAGACCACACTATGCTACTTGATTTCCTTGATGGTAACCCAAATCGATCACTTTGGGTACCATGAGAGAATTCTAAAGCGTACTTTAGTATCTCTTGGATTCCTAATCGATCACTTAGGAGATCCTTCGGATCCTTAATCGAACACTTAAGAGATCCTTCGGATTCTTAATCGAACACTTAAGAACCCCATAGGTCACGTGTATTCTAAATCGATCACTTTAGAATCCCACATCTAGTGACGGCCTGTCTACCAATCGACCACTTGGAGATCAAACCTATGCACTATTGTGACCTATATTGCCACTGTTCACACGATCACAAGACTGACCAATGAATAATGTGTTTTCATGATAAAGTATAACGGGTACATGACTTTGATTTCCAAACGTCCAATGTTCCCTAAACGCTGAGTGATTCCCATATTTACTCCTGAATATTTGATTATGCATACACAACTTCCGAGAAAGTTAAGGTACGCGTAACCTGCCATGATTACTTGTTTTCCCAATGTTCATTGTTGGCAAAAGATTTGTCAAGTGTTTATGATAAGTAATGTTTGAATAAATGTGTTTTGTCAAAACGTGTACATTTACCATGTTTTCACCCCCAATGATTTGAAAGGCTTTAAAAGAAAAATGGGGGCTATGAACTCACCTTGTTGACTAGGTGTGGTTGCTAGGGCGGTCGGGTGCTGTCAAACGTCGATCCTCTAAGTCTAGACAAGGACATAATAAGTTAACAACACAGTTTAAGTCTAAGAGTGTAAGCCTTACACGATCTCGAGCAAAAACTAGGTTTTAAAGACGAAACAGCTTGGTTCTGACCTGATTCGATCGAATAGGAACACATTCGATCGAATCGAAACACATTCGATCGAATAGACACACATTCGATCGAATAGAAACACATTCGATCGAATAGACACACATTCGATCGAATAGAAACACATTCGATCGAATAGACACTCATTCGATCGAATAGAAACACATTCGATCGAATAGACACTCATTCGATCGAATAGAAACACATTCGATCGAATAGACACTCATTCGATCGAATAGACAGACGTTCGATCGAATACGAAGCTCATTCGGTCGAATGAGTTGGAGACCATTCGGTTGCTTTCCTATTCGGTCGACTGGACTGGTTCGATCGACACATTCGATCGAATGAACTGATTCGATCGACTGGTTCGATCGAATGAACTGATTCGACTCCTTCAAGCTGGGCGACGGAGATACCCACGGGTTTTCCAGATTTTCCAGATTTTTGACCCAAAATCGAAGTTTTTGACATGGAAATGCTCGGGATTGAAAGGGGTATCGATTCCTAGTACTTCTAAACACAAAAGCTTGCATTTTGACACCAAAAATGACGGTTTTTGACCAAGAACACACTTGACACAAAAGTCGGAGTTTTTGCTCGATTCGGGGCGGGTTTTGGTTGTAAAAACGTATGATTTTCAAGAAGATCTTACCGACAACAACGATAAACAGATTGGTGGACTCGAATCTTAGATTGGATGACTTTCTCTCACTACTCTCTCTCTAGAAGTGGGAGTGTTTGGGTGGGAAGTGTTGGTGGAAATGAAAGAGATGGTGTAAGAATACTTGATTTTCCGCTTAAATACTCGGGTGACTCGGGTTCGGGTTTAGGCTACCGACGGGTCAAGACTAGTCGAGTTCATAAGTTTTTAAACAAACTAAAACTTTTTCAGCAAAACTTTTATAAACCATTTTCCGAATAATTATTTAAAATCTTTTTTTTTTTTTTTTTTTTTTTTTTTTTTTATAAGAACATTTTATTTTTCAAAAGCATAAAAATTAATATTTTCCAGGCGTAAATGTCGTTTTATAAAATAAACATTTCAAATGATAAAAGCAGATTTCTCCAATGATATGGGTTCCGAACTTATCGTCCAGAACCCCAAAGTGTATAGTTTCCGATGATTCCTTGATTTTTGTCTACCAGTCAAATTCCAGGGCGTTACATCCTCCCCAACTTAGGGGAATTTCGTCCCGAAATTTAGCTTTTTAGTATACTTGATGCATCGATGATTAAGATTACATGATCCCATGATGACCACTATGCGCCACCACTTCTAATATTCGTCTCAGGCACCACCCAAATCAAGCCGAAGGGGCTTATATATAGGGTGTACCAGCGGCTAACCCACCACTCCTTCAACCTTACTTGGGTGTTTCCTTCGACTCCTATTAGATCAATGACACACAGGACGACACACTATTTTCCACTACGAGGCATCATCCTCAAGCTTTACATCAGACATATTCATTTCGGATTGAAGGGGTTTATATATAGGGTGTACCAGCGGCTAACCCACCACTCCTTCAATCTTCCGCGAATATTACCCTCGGTAATTCTTGAATTCAATGTCTCACAGCTGCCACGCTAACTATAAGTCCCTAATTCCAGGTTTCGCTTCAGACATATTCAACTCGTGCCGAAGAGGTTTATATATAGGGTGTACCAGCGGCTAACCCACCACTTCTTCAACCTTTGTCGAATATTTCTCTACACGAACCTTGAGTTCACGACTTCTAGTTACACAATAGCATATTGCTTATACACGTATACACCTGTGACCTTGATGTAATTATATTCCGGACTATAATTACGAGCTCACCTTGTATCAATGTATAAGCTCTATTGTGTGCGGCTAGAAAATTTGACACGACACCACACACATACACACAACCATGCTCCATGAATGCAAGAATGAATGACAAATTTTTGGCTTAAATAATGTATAAATTTCCCCAAAATTCATATGATTGAGTAGATATGACTTGTGCTCCCAGCATGAGCCCTGAGTAGCCAAATTTGTGGATGCAAATAAAAGAATACTTATAAGCATAATAAGGCAACACGATATTCATTGAATAACACAATTATTTGATACATGCTGCAAATGTTATATTGACTTCTAGACAATAGATTACAAGAATAGAGACTAAGAGAACAGATGAGGGTATTTCTCCTTCATTTGATCTTCGCGTTCCCATGTAAACTCGGGTCCGCGTTTGTTATTCCATCGAACATTCACAAGCGGTATGCGGCTACGCTTGGTCTTCTTGACCTCGCGATCCAAGATTTCGACGGGTTCTTCAACAAAAAGCAGATTGTCGTTAATTCGAACCTCGTCGACGGGAATGAGAAGGGCCTCGTCAACAAGACACTTCTTTAACTGCGAAACATGAAAAACATTGTGAACTCTACCGAGTTCCGGCGGCAGCTCAAGACGATAGGCAACTGGTCCGATCCTTTCAAGGATTTTGAATGGTCCAACATACCTAGGAGCGAACTTTCCCTTCTTCCCGAAACGGACTACGCCCTTCCAGGGGGAAACTTTCAGCAGAACACGGTCACCAACTTGAAACTCGAGTGGCTTGCGTCGTTTGTCTGCGTAGTACTTATGCCGACAACGGGCGTCTTTGAGTCGCTGTTGAATGATAGCGATTTGATCGGTTGTTTCCTGTATTAGTTCCGGGCCGATGATCTGTGAATCCCCGGTCTCGGACCAACACAAGGGTGAGCGACACTTGCGACCGTAAAGAGCTTCAAACGGCGCGCATTTAATAGAAGAGTGGTAACTATTGTTGTAAGAAAATTCTGCCAGCGGCAGATGAGCTTCCCAACTATTACCGAATTCAAGGATACAAGCTCTCAACATGTCCTCTAGGGTTTGTATGGTCCTCTCGCTCTGCCCATCAGTTTCTGGATGATAGGAAGAGCTAAGCTTCACACTTGTCCCAAAGGCCTTTTGCAAAGATTTCCAGAACCTGGAAGAAAAACTGCTGTCGCGATCAGACGTAATGCCCTTAGGCACACCATGACGGGAAACGATCTCACGAATGTATATCCGCGCCAACTTTTCCGTAGTGTAGTCCTCACGAACCGGGATAAAGTGAGCGGATTTAGTTAGAATGTCCACAATAACCCAAATTGAGTCATGACCGCTAGGCGTCCGCGGTAGCTTGGTGATGAAATCCATAGCTAACTCTTCCCACTTCCACTGAGGAATAATAGGTTGCTGAAGCAGCCCAGACGGCCTTCGATGCTCTGTCTTGACTCGCGAACAAGTCAAACATCTCATCACGTATAAAGCGATGTCTTTCTTCATCCCGGGCCACCAATAATGAGGTTTAAGATCTTGATACATTTTGCTGCTGCCGGGATGAATCGAGTATCTGGACTTGTGGGCTTCACTTAGAATAAGCGTTCGAAGAGGCTCAGAGTTTGGGATCCATGCTCGATCAAGAAAATAGAGGATGCCGTCCAACTTGGTTTCGAATTTCTGTTCGGCTCCACACGACAAAACGCCCTTGAGATCTCCATTCACAAGCGCCTGATTCTGAGCTTCGCGAATTAAGGAGGGAAGATTGGATTGAATTCGAATAGAGTGCAGCTGGGTCCTTTCTTTACGACTCAATGCGTCAGCCACCACATTAGCCTTTCCCGGGTGGTAGCGGATTTCACAATCGTAATCGCTGAGAAGTTCGACCCAGCGTCGCTGCCTCATGTTCAACTCTTTCTGATGGAGGATGTGCTGTAAGCTCTTGTGGTCGGTATAGATGACACACTTCGTGCCGTACAGGTAGTGTCTCCAGATTTTTAAGGCAAACACCACAGCACCCAACTCGAGGTCATGCGTGGCGTAGTTCTTTTCGTGCACCTTGAGTTGTCGAGAAGCGTAAGCGATGACCTTCCCTCGTTGCATTAAAACGCAACCGAGGCCTTGATTTGAAGCATCGCAATAAACGGTAAAGTCATCGTCACCTTCCGGAAGCGATAGAATCGGTGCACGGCAAAGTTTATTCTTCAGAGTTTGGAAGGCTTCCTCTTGATCTCGTCCCCACACGAAGGGTTCTCCCTTCTGAGTCAGAGTGGTCAAAGGCAAGGCAATCCTGGAGAAGTTTGAGATAAATCGGCGGTAGTAACCAGCCAATCCAAGAAATGAACGGATTTCGGTAGGTGTTTTAGGCGCTACCCAATTTCTGATGGCTTCTACCTTGGCAGGGTCGACGTGTATGCCGTCGACATTGATAACATGTCCCAAGAATTGAACTTCCTTTAGCCAAAATTCGCACTTGGAGAACTTGGCATATAGTTGTTCCTTCCTGAGAAGCTCCAAAATAAGCCTGAGATGAAGCTCATGATCGGTCCTCGAACGAGAATAAATGAGAATATCGTCTATGAAAACAATGACAAACTGGTCGAGATATGGACGGCAAACGCGATTCATCAGATCCATGAAAATGGCGGGGGCATTGGTCATTCCAAAAGGCATAACCATGAACTCGTAATGACCGTAACGAGTTCGGAACGCAGTTTTCGGGATATCCTCTTCCAGAACACGCAATTGATGGTAACCAGAACGCAGATCGATCTTAGAGAAAAACGTAGCACCCTGAAGCTGATCAAAGAGATCATCAATTCTCGGTAACGGGTACCGGTTTTTGATGGTCAGTTTATTAAGCTCCCGATAGTCAATGCACATACGGAAAGTCCCATCCTTCTTTTTGACGAAGAGTACTGGGGCTCCCCATGGAGACGAGCTAGGGCGAATGAATCCCTTGCCAAGAAGTTCTTGAAGCTGATTCGATAATTCTTGAAGTTCCAGCGGAGCTAGACGATAAGGAGACTTAGCAACAGGGAGAGCACCAGGAATAAGATCGATACGAAATTCCACCTGCCTGCTAGGAGGAAGTCCAGGCAGCTCATCGGGAAAAACATCAGAAAATTCACGCACGACAGGGAAGTCCTGCAGTCTCTTGACTTTGGATTCCTTGAGAGTAACACGGGCTAGAAATGCGGGATACTTCTTTTGAAGGTACCGACTGGCTTTTAAGCAAGAAACGATTCTTAGGCATCCACCCGACCTATCCCCTTGAATGGTTAGAATTTCACCAGAAGACAGAGGGATACGAATAAGTTTCTCGGCGCAGATTACTTCCGCGCGATTGCTAGACAGCCAGTCCATTCCCACAACTAGATCGAAGCTTCCAAGACGAAAAGGTATAAGGTCAATACTGAACGATGTGGTGACAAGAGTAAGGGTGCAATATCGAATGACAGACCTCACTTGTGTGGACTCTCCACTAGCAAGTTCAACAACCAAGGCAGGTTCCAACTCGGAAATTTTTAATTTCAGCAAAGGAACCAATTCGCAAGAGACAAAACTCCTATCAGCTCCTGTATCAAATAGGACAGACACCCAATTGTTGTTAAGAGTAAACGTACCAGTAATAACATCGGGGTTTTGGCGTGCTTCGGCAGCTCCAATGGTGAAGGCCCTCCCGCGAGCCGGAGGAACGTTGGTGACGCGAGGGCATCGATTTCTGTAATGGTCCATCGCGCCACACTCGAAGCAGCCTCGAGCAGGGTTAGGCTGAGGGTTAGCATTCCCCACAGCCAATTGGTTGCCAGGACTCCTGCAGCGCTCCACCAGGTGTCCGAATCGTCCACAATTTGTGCACTTGCGGCACAACTCACTTGTTGGGTGATGATAAGAACATAAGTTGCACTTGGGATGCGGCCCAGTATATTCCTTTCTCGGTCTTCCCTGAACTGTTGCGGCTGAAACGGGGGCCATGGAGTTGATAGGCGTAGCACCAGTGATCGCAGTTAAGTAGGTCGCTTTCCGCTTCCTATTGTTCCCCTTTTTCGCTTTCCCATCGGAAGATTTGCCCTTATCCTGATGCAAAACACCGGACCTGAGCTGTTCCCTGGTCAAACGGGCAGTGAGATCGATCACTGCCTTAAGTGTAGTGGGGTCAACTGCAACCGCAATGCCCCTCATAGAGTCCGGAAGACCGCTGATGTATTGCTCGACAGCGCGTGAAGCTGGGGTAACCATGTGGGGCACCAATAGGGAGAGTTCATGAAATCTCTCCGTGTACTTCATGTGATCGGCGCCCTTCATCGTGTGCGCCCTAAACTCAGCCTCCAATTTCTGGAGTTCGGTTCTCGGAACGAACTCCTGCGTGACTAGCTCAACAAACTCGGCCCAGGGCAAGGCTAAGACCGCGTCTCGCCCCCTGGTTCTAATCTCGATATTCCACCACGTGAGAGCCCGTTTGTGGAACATACTCGCCGCGAATTTGACCCTGAGTTCATCCGGGCAAGAGCACATGTTGAATGAAGCTTCGACTTTCTCGAACCACTGGAGAAGACCAGCAGCTCCCTCGGATCCATTAAAGCTCGTAGGCCCAGTGTTAGTAAAAGCCTTATAGAGCCTGTCGGCCTGAAGAGTAGGATTCGGTTCTGGGGCTTGTGGCGCACCCGAGGTTCCTTCTTGCCTTAGGTTGTTAACCAGACCCGGAAGAACTGCTGCAATTTGCTGCGCTATGATGGCAGCGAGGTCAGCAGGGTCAGCATTGACGGACGAGCGACGAGGAGGCATTCTGAAAAAGAAAAAGAACGCGCAAGAATGATACCGGGAATAAGAATAACAGGATAAGGAATAGCCAAAGAATACATCGCTACGATAGACACAATTAAAGATGCAGCACATAAGCACATAGCAAGCACATAAGTGTGGGCGTGTGATAGTGATGCATGAATTATCTAGAGTTAAGGGTCCTAGGTTATAGTCTAGGTCGGTTTCCTAATTCCCTATAACCATTGGCTCTGATACCAATCTGTCACACCCCGGTCGTAATGGCGGAAAACCGAGGCGTGGCGACTAGGTCGTGATTGATTGAGCACAATAGTATAAAAGTCTAAATGCATAAACATAACCAAACTGTCAAATATTACATCATCCAGGTAACATGAAACAAATTGTTTTAATACAAAATATCAAGTTTCCAAACAACTCCTAGCCTAGCCTTCATCTCTCTAAGGCCTCTATCAGCTATTAGCTACTTCCTGCTTCATTTCCTGAAAACATGTAATAAAACGTCAACTACAAAAAAGTAGATGAGTGAATTCATAGGTTAACTAATACGGTAGTGATAAGCCCTACACAAGCATACTAGGCTAAGTTGTAGGGGTTTATATATAGGGTGTACCATCGGCTAACCCACCACTCCTACAACTTATCCTACTATGCTTGGTATGCTTATCATCTCAACTGAATCTGCAAGAGTTTCGTATAAAGATTCCAATTATTGTTTCCATGCATGCAGGAGGAACGGTATCAAGGATATATGTATAAGATACCCAAGAATCATATGTAACCATGCCATGATGAAAAATGATAATGATGCATAATGATCACACAAGACCTGACATCGACCCCACACAAGACCACACTATGCTACTTGATTTCCTTGATGGTAACCCAAATCGATCACTTTGGGTACCATGAGAGAATTCTAAAGCGTACTTTAGTATCTCTTGGATTCCTAATCGATCACTTAGGAGATCCTTCGGATCCTTAATCGAACACTTAAGAGATCCTTCGGATTCTTAATCGAACACTTAAGAACCCCATAGGTCACGTGTATTCTAAATCGATCACTTTAGAATCCCACATCTAGTGACGGCCTGTCTACCAATCGACCACTTGGAGATCAAACCTATGCACTATTGTGACCTATATTGCCACTGTTCACACGATCACAAGACTGACCAATGAATAATGTGTTTTCATGATAAAGTATAACGGGTACATGACTTTGATTTCCAAACGTCCAATGTTCCCTAAACGCTGAGTGATTCCCATATTTACTCCTGAATATTTGATTATGCATACACAACTTCCGAGAAAGTTAAGGTACGCGTAACCTGCCATGATTACTTGTTTTCCCAATGTTCATTGTTGGCAAAAGATTTGTCAAGTGTTTATGATAAGTAATGTTTGAATAAATGTGTTTTGTCAAAACGTGTACATTTACCATGTTTTCACCCCCAATGATTTGAAAGGCTTTAAAAGAAAAATGGGGGCTATGAACTCACCTTGTTGACTAGGTGTGGTTGCTAGGGCGGTCGGGTGCTGTCAAACGTCGATCCTCTAAGTCTAGACAAGGACATAATAAGTTAACAACACAGTTTAAGTCTAAGAGTGTAAGCCTTACACGATCTCGAGCAAAAACTAGGTTTTAAAGACGAAACAGCTTGGTTCTGACCTGATTCGATCGAATAGGAACACATTCGATCGAATCGAAACACATTCGATCGAATAGACACACATTCGATCGAATAGAAACACATTCGATCGAATAGACACACATTCGATCGAATAGAAACACATTCGATCGAATAGACACTCATTCGATCGAATAGAAACACATTCGATCGAATAGACACTCATTCGATCGAATAGAAACACATTCGATCGAATAGACACTCATTCGATCGAATAGACAGACGTTCGATCGAATACGAAGCTCATTCGGTCGAATGAGTTGGAGACCATTCGGTTGCTTTCCTATTCGGTCGACTGGACTGGTTCGATCGACACATTCGATCGAATGAACTGATTCGATCGACTGGTTCGATCGAATGAACTGATTCGACTCCTTCAAGCTGGGCGACGGAGATACCCACGGGTTTTCCAGATTTTCCAGATTTTTGACCCAAAATCGAAGTTTTTGACATGGAAATGCTCGGGATTGAAAGGGGTATCGATTCCTAGTACTTCTAAACACAAAAGCTTGCATTTTGACACCAAAAATGACGGTTTTTGACCAAGAACACACTTGACACAAAAGTCGGAGTTTTTGCTCGATTCGGGGCGGGTTTTGGTTGTAAAAACGTATGATTTTCAAGAAGATCTTACCGACAACAACGATAAACAGATTGGTGGACTCGAATCTTAGATTGGATGACTTTCTCTCACTACTCTCTCTCTAGAAGTGGGAGTGTTTGGGTGGGAAGTGTTGGTGGAAATGAAAGAGATGGTGTAAGAATACTTGATTTTCCGCTTAAATACTCGGGTGACTCGGGTTCGGGTTTAGGCTACCGACGGGTCAAGACTAGTCGAGTTCATAAGTTTTTAAACAAACTAAAACTTTTTCAGCAAAACTTTTATAAACCATTTTCCGAATAATTATTTAAAATCTTTTTTTTTTTTTTTTTTTTTTTTTTTTTTTATAAGAACATTTTATTTTTCAAAAGCATAAAAATTAATATTTTCCAGGCGTAAATGTCGTTTTATAAAATAAACATTTCAAATGATAAAAGCAGATTTCTCCAATGATATGGGTTCCGAACTTATCGTCCAGAACCCCAAAGTGTATAGTTTCCGATGATTCCTTGATTTTTGTCTACCAGTCAAATTCCAGGGCGTTACACTTGCTATAATAGTTCCTCACCCCACACACCAATGGATTGAAGAAATTACATCCTCAAAGAAGAAATACTACATTGTATACTCAAAAAACCAAGATGTTATATTCCTCCATCAACAGGCAGAGACAGGCAGTCAATGGTTTTACATGCCATTTATTGTTTCATACACTCATGGTCAGACGTAAAGCCTACTAGCCCTAACTACAAATACTGGGATCCAAAAGAATATGCGGATACAATGATATGTCTTGCTCATTCAAACTATGTCCCGCCAAAATCAATCCCTGCGAACGTACTTAATGGAGAAAAGGTTTGCGAAAACGACAATCCGTATTCTGAAATCTGGAAAGAAGTCTTAAGCCAATACACAGAGACCCATCTTGTTGATGACTTTGATCCTTACGAAGATGACCCGTTGCACCCAGACTACCGTTGGTAGTAAAAAGTATCTTTGAAGCTATTTTTATTTGTGTGCTTAATGTGTCCTTAAGATTAAAGCTTAATCACTCTTAAAGTGGTTTTAAGCATGTAGGTTATGAATTAAAATATCTAGTATCTTGTGATGTAATCCATGATGTAGTTTGCTAGTGTGATGTAAGAAATGATGTCATGGGCACCCTTCATTGGCCTATAAAAGGAGGGTCCCCCCCTAGTGTATTTTTCATCCTTGGACTGAAAAAGAGTCCATCAACTTGGACTGAAATCGAAACACAAGCTGTCAAACAAATAAAGGAGCTTGTTGACAAGATGCCTCCTTTAAAGATTCCTGCACAAACAGACAAGCTTATCATACAGACAGACGCTAGTGATGAGTACTGAGCAGCAGTCTTGCTTGTCGAAGACGATAAGGGTGTCGGAACAATATGTGGTTACAAAAGTGGCACGTTCAAAGAATCTGAAAAGCATTTCCATTCAACGTATACAGAAATCATAGTAGTTAAGAAAGGAACCGAAAAATTTGAATTCCACTTAATTGGACATAATTTCCTTATTGAAATGGACATGTCAGCTTTTCCAAAAATGCTACAGTTCAAACAAAAGATTCTCCCGGAAGCACAACTGCTGAGATGGGCAAACTGGTTTACTCAATGGACGTTCATAGTTAAACATATAAAAGGAAAAGATAATATCCTTGCTTATTTCTATCAAGACCGAAAAAGTACAACCCAAAGGCCTATAAATACAAGGAGTATCCAGAAACTCAGTACCAACACACTAGACACCCACATATCTTACCAACGTTATTCTTGATGAATGACCCACGTTCATCCTGCCCCCCAAAACCATTTACAGAAGAATTCAGAGATAAGGATGTGCCCGAAGAGATTATCGAGGTAATTGCTCAACATACTCTAAAAGAACGATCCCAACTATGCTTCAAGACGCTTCTTACAATCATTATGAAAAAGCATGGTCCGTTCATGAAAGGAATCATGTTCCATCCCGATTACCCATTGATGAAAATCTTCCACATCAGAGACCTTTATTACCTACCAAAAGAAGCTTTATTATTTTTCTGGTATATGTTTGAATCTCACACAATAGCCATGTCTTTCGAACTCAGAGAAGCTCCTCCCTTACTTGATTGACCGTCAGTGTAAAAAAATGTCAAAATAATCCACAAATACGTTCCCCTTGCTATAATGGTTCCTCACCCCACACCAATGGATTGAAGAAATTACATCCTCAAAGAAGAAATACTACATTGTATACTTCAGAAGACCAGGATGTTATATTCCTCCATCAACAGGCAGAGGCGGGCAGTCATTGGTTTTACATGCCATTTATTGTTTCATACACACATGTCAGACCTAAAGCCTACTAGACCTAACTACAAATACTGGGCTCCAAAAGAATGTGCGGATACAATGATATGTCTTTCCCATGCAAACAATAATCCCTGCGAACGTACTTAATGGAGAAAAGGTTTGCGAAAACGACAATCCGTATTCTGAAATCTTGAAGGTAGTCTTAAGCCAATACACAGAGACCCATCTTGTTGATGACTTTTATCCTTACGAAGATGACCCATCGCACCCAGACTCCCGTTGGAAGTAAAAAGTATCTTTGAAGCTATTTTTATTTGTGTGCTTAAGATTAAAGCATAATCGCTCTTAAAGTGGTTTTAAGCATGTAGGTTATTTATTAAAAAATCGAGTATTGTGTGATGTAAGCCATGATGTAATTTGCTAGTGTGATGTAAGAAATGAGGTCATGGGCACCCTTCATTGGCCTATAAAAGGAGGGTTCCCCCTAGTGTATTTTTCATCCTTGGACTGAAAAAGAGTCCTCCGACTTGGACTGAAATCGAAACACAAGCTGTCAAACAAATAAAGGAGCTTGTTGACAAGATGCCTCCTTTAAAGATTCCTGCACAAACAGACAAGCGAATCATACAGACAGACGCTAGTGATGAGTACTGAGCAGCAGTCTTGCTTGTCGAAGACGATAAGGGTGTTAGAACAACATGTGGTTACAAAAGTGGCACGTTCAAAGAATCTTAAAAGCATTACCATTCAACGTATACATAAATCATAGCAGTTAAGAAAGGAATCGAAAAATTTCAATTCCACTTTATTGGACATAATTTCCTTATTGAAATGGACGTGTCAGCTTTTCCAAAAATGCTACAGTTCAAAAAAAAGATTCCCCCGGAAGCACAACTGCTCAGATTGGCAAACTGGTTTACTCAATGGACGTTCATAGTTAAACATATAAAAGGAAAAGATAATATCCTTGCTGATTCTTGTCAAGACCGAAAGAGTACAACCCAAAGGCCTAAAAATACAAGAAATATCCAGAAACTCAGTACCAACTCACTAGACACCCACATATCTTACCAACCTTATTCTTGATGAATGACCCAGGTTCATCCTGCCCCCCAAAACCACTTACAGAAGAATTCAGAGATAAGGATGTGCCCGAAGAGATTATAGAGGTAATTGCTCAACATACTCTAAAAGAACGATCCCAACTATGCTTCAAGACGCTACTTACAATCATTATGAAAAAGCATGGTCCGTTCATGAAAGGAATCATGTTCCATCCCGATTACCCATTCATGAACATCTTCCACATCAGAGACTTTTATTACCTACCAAAAGAAGCTTTATGCTTTTTCTGGTATCTGTTTGAATCTCACACAATAGCCATGTCTTTCGAACTCAGAGAAGCTCCTCCCTTACTTGATTGACCGTCAGTGTCAAAAAATGTCAAAATAATCCACAAATACGTTCCCCTTGCTATAATGGTTCCTCACCCCACACCAATGGATTGAAGAAATTACATCCTCAAAGAAGAAATACTACATTGTATACTTCAAAAGACCAGGATGTTATATTCCTCAATCAACAGGCAGAGACGGGCAGTCAATGGATTTACATGCCATTTTTTGTTTCATACACTCATGGTCAGACGTAAAGCCTACTAGCCCTAACTATGAATACAGGGCTCCAAAAGAATGTGCGGATACAATGATATGTCTAGCTCATGCAAACAATGTCCCGCCAAAATCAATCCCTGCGAACGTACTTAATGGAGAAAAGGTTTGCGAAAACGACAATCCGTATTCTGAAATCTGGAAAGAAGTCTTAAGCCAATACACAGAGACCCATCTTGTTGATGACTTTGATCCTTACGAAGATGACCCTTCGCACCCAGACTACCGTTGGAAGTAAAAATTATCTTTGAAGCTATTTTTATTTGTGTGCTTAATGTGTGCTTAAGATTAAAGATTAATCACTCTTAACGTGGTTTTAAGCATGTAGGTTATGAATTAAAGTATCTAGTATCTTGTGATGTAATCCATGATGTAATTTGCTAGTGTGATGTAAGAAATGAAGTCATGGGCACCCTTCATTGGCCTATAAAAGGAGGTCCCCCCCTAGTGTATTTTTCATCCTTGGACTGAAAAAGAGTCCACCAACTTGGACTGAAATCGAAACACAAGCTATCAAACAAATAAAGGAGCTTGTTGACAAGATGCCTCCTTTAAAGATTCCTGCACAAACAGACAAGCGAATCTTACAGACAGACGTTAGTGATGAGTACTGAGCAGCAGTCTTGCATGTCGAAGACGATAAGGGTGTCAGAACAATATGTGGTTACAAAAGTGGCACGTTCAAAGAATCTGAAAAGCATTACCATTCAACGTATACAGAAATCATAGCAGTTAAGAAAGGAACCGAAAAATTTCAATTCCACTTATTTGGACATAATTTCCTTATTGAAATGGACATGTCAGCTTTTCCAAAAATGCTACAGTTCAAACAAAAGATTCTCCCGAAAGCACAACTGCTGAGATGGGCAAACTGGTTTACTCAATGGACGTTCATAGTTAAACATATAAAAGGAAAAGATAATATCCTTGCTGATTTCTATCAAGACCGAAAGAGTACAACCCAAAGGCCTATAAATACAAGGAGTATCCAGAAACTCAGCACCAACACACTGGACACCCACATATCTTACCAACCTTATTCTTAATGAATGACCCAGGTTCATCCTGCCCTCCAAAACCACTTACAGAAGAATTCAGAGATAAGGATGTGCCCGGAGAGATTATCGAGGTAATTGCTCAACATACTCTAAAAGAACGATCCCAACTATGCTTCAAGATGCTTCTTACAATCATTATGAAAAAGCATGGTCAGTTCAAGAAAGGAATCATTTTCCATCCCAATTACCCATTCATGAACATCTTCCACATCAGAGACTTTTATTACCTACCAAAAGAAGCTTTATGATTTTTCTGGTATATGTTTGAATCTCACACAATAGCCATGTCTTTCGAACTCAGAGAAGCTCCTCCCTTACTTGATTGACCGTCAGTGTCAAAAAATGTCAAAATAATCCACAAATACGTTCCCCTTGCTATAATGGTTCCTCACCCCACACCAATGGATTGAAGAAATTACATCCTCAAAGAAGAAATACTACATTGTATACTTCAGAAGACCAGGATGTTATATTCCTCCATCAACAGGCAGAGGCGGGCGGTCATTGGTTTTACATGCCATTTATTGTTTCATACACACATGGTCAGACCTAAAGCCTACTAGCCCTAACTAAAAATACTGGGCTCCAAAATAATGTGTGGATATAATGATATGTCTTTCTCATGCAAACAATAATCCCTGCGAACGTACTTAATGGAGAAAAGGTTTGCGAAAACGACAATCCGTATTCTGAAATCTTGAAGGTAGTCTTATGCCAATACACAGAGACCCATCTTGTTGATGAATTTTATCCTTACGAAGATGTGACATTCGTGACAAAACGAGTTATACTATATTCATTAAGTAACAAGTAAACGATAAATCGGTTAATTCGTAGTGCTTAAACGAGTAACCGACCGATACTAATTATGACCCGTATACATACTGAGGGGTCATATACGAGTTATATATATATTATAGAGGCTAACATATTGATATTTAGGCCCCAGTACGTTTAAAACTCTTTAAACGAAAAAGGTTTCGTTTATCGATACGCTATAAGTTTAAACGCAATCGTTAATATCAAAACAAGCATTGTAGCATCCGTTAAGCCGAAAAAGATTTATAAAACACTTATATGACATGTTCTAAGCAATCCGTGAAAATATTTTGAAATTTTACAACGAGTCAGTACGTTTTTCTTATTTTACAAAAAGAAGCTGAAAAACACTCGTTTTCGCACTGGTTTTCGCACTCGAACTAGTTTTCTTGCGAAAAACCGAACCCGAACTAAATTTTGGACCGAATTTTACGTGTGGCACGAAAAACGAGGCACCATTGGGCCAAAAAGAGGCCCAATGGGCCCTTATAGACTTGTGGTCGCAAGGGGGACAGCCAACCCCCCTTCTAGTATCTTTTATATAAAAGAATATGTGGAGATATTTTGTACCCAATTTTCCAGAGAAAAGTTACCTCTGCTGTTCTTCATCATCAAGCTTCATCAAACCCTAAGGTAAATAGTGATTTTTCCTTGATTTTTAACCATGATTAACATAGTTTAACCATGAAAAATTAATCCTTGATTAGTTTTAAACATGTTTAACCATCCAAAAACCCTAAAAATCAAGTAAAACCATGTTTTGATGTTAAACATGTTTACAAACCAGGAACATATACTTTTTTGGTCAAAAACGCGGATTAGAACATGAATACAACGTTTTTACGGTTAGAAAGTTCGGTTTGAACCCAAAACCGAAACCCTAATTATCAAGGCTGTTACATGGATGATTTATGCTTGGTTTGATGTTATATGATATGTAGATACACTGAGTTTGCAACCCGAGACCCGGAGAGTCGTTTAAGCTAGCAAAACTTATCGAAAACCGACAAGGTAAACCCGTAACATTTGTTTAAGGGCTGTTTAGTATTAGGTTGTGACGTACTTGTTGTTAGCTTGTGAAAATTTTCTGGGACATTAGGGATCATATAAATTAGTCCCTGTTCAAATTTGGTAATTTTTCGATAAACGGAGAATATTTGTTAAATTTATTTCCGTTTATGAGCGTTTATTTGGGAAAAATAGCTAAACATATTGAAAAATTCTGAAACTTTGTTTTGGAGTTTAATATGTGATGGTAAGATCACTGGTAAAGTTTGGGGATCATTGGAAATGCCTAAGTATGGTTTGTGCAATCATGGTTTAACCGAATTTTAACAGCCGAAAAACGCACAAAAAGGCATTTTGTCAAAAGAGTTAGGTTCTGGAGATTTTTCAGGGGCTATGTAATAACATTGAAGCCATTTGTAAAAATTATCGGATTTTCGGAGGTCGTTTGATATAAACGGGTCATTTATTACACGATTATAACCTATTAAATGAATTTTTATAAATAAATAATTAATCATAAAATTTCTGAAAATATTTTTATAAAATTCTCCATGTCTTAATGTATTTTTACAAAAATTTACATAATTTTTATATAAGTATATATTTAGTTATGATTAATCAAAGATTTAAATTATAATTGTTTTAACGAAACCGGCAGTTCTGTGTTTAACGGACTGACTGTTATGTCAACATGTCAAAAGTGGTTAAATATCATATTTTTGAATGATATTGATAAAAAACAAACTTTTTACGAGAATTCTGGATAATTCGGGTGCATTGTGAGCGTTTTGTATTATCAAACCCATGTGAAAACGGAAACGAACCCTGCGATCAAACCAAATACCGAAACCTTAAAATTCTTTCATAAATCAAATCATTTTATCAATCAATATATTTACTTAAGTTTATATGATCTTACCTAATCCCGAAACGTATAAACAATCAACTTGGCTAGGCTCGAGAAACGGTGAAACTGAGCCAAATCCAGTTTTAATCTTTTCATAGTATACAACGTCACAATCTAAGACTATGGTCATGTTCTGGGCCTAACAGCTATACCCAGATTATCTATACAGCCCGACTTAGCTTGAAAACTGTACTAGTATTAACAATACGATACCGTTTATAGGAATCATGCTATAAGCGAGGCACCTGACTTATTGATACGTAATTTCCATGCGAACTACGATAAGGTGAGTTTCACGACCCCCACTTTCTAAACTGTTTTACGAACTTTTGGGGTGAAAAGCATGTTTACATATACTTATATACTTGAAAACGTGTGATGATGTGGATTATCTAAGTACTAACACTTGACAACTCCCTACAAACAATAGTGATTAACTTCGTGCCGGTGACGTGTGGATAGTACTATCGGTTTGACAAACCCAACTGACAGAGCCGGAGGGGTATGCCGGAACATATGTAAACCCAGTTGCACATTGTCATTATATTTTTACAAACTGCTATGTGGTGTTAGACATAGTACATACTTGGGGCAAAGTGGCTGTTAAATGCCAACGGGAGTGCATGGGCAGTGGAGGCCATGTGTTTTAGCTCGCTTCGGTTTCACTTGTGGCTTAGTATAATACATCATACACATACATATATACATACACACTGTAAACTATACGAACTCGTATACTGATTTCGTTGATACTCGTGAAACTTGAAACTCACCAACTAGACGTAGTTGACCCGTTTTAACATGCTTTTCAGGTAAAGCGAAAGTGGAATGATGTGCTTACATGCTTGGTGTTAGAAGGAAAGTTGAATAGCTGTGAATAGACGCTGATATGTAATATTGAATAAGAAGCTCGTAAACCGGTTATGTGTTTTTCATCTAGTTTGTAAACATAGTACCTACCAATGTAATATGATGTAAAATAGTTGTTGAATTTCTTTATAAACAATGTGGTTGATACCAGTGTTATCTGTTACATTCCCGTATTACGCTTCCGCAACTACCTAGTCGGGGTGTGACAGAAGATGACCCATCGCACCCAGACTCCCGTTGGAAGTAAAAACTATCTTTGAAGCTATTTTTATTTGTGTGCTTAATGTGTGCTTAAGATTAAAGCATAATCGCTCTTAAAGTGGTTTTAAACATGTAGGTTATTTATTAAAAAATCTAGTATTGTGTGATGTAAGCCATGATGTAATTTGCTAGTGTGATGTAAGAAATGAGGTCATGGGCACCCTTCATTGGCCTATAAAAGGAGGGTTCCCCCTAGTGTATTTTTCATCCTTAGACTGAAAAAGAGTCCTCCGACTTGGACTGAAATCGAAACACAAGCTGTCAAACAAATAAAGGAGCATGTTGACAAGATGCCTCCTTTAAAGATTCCTGCAAAAACAGACAAGCGAATCTTACAGACAGACGCTAGTGATGAGTACTGAGCAGCAGTCTTGCTTGTCAAAGACGATAAGGGTGTCAGAACAATATGTGGTTACAAAAGTGGCACGTTCAAGAATCTGAAAAGCATTACCATTCAACGTATACAGAAATCATAGCAGTTAAGAAAGGAATCGAAAAAGTTCAATTCCACTTAATTGGCCATAATTTCCTTATTGAAATGGACATGTCAGCTTTTCCAAAAATGCTACAGTTCAAACAAAAGATTCTCCCGGAAGCACAACTGTTGAGATGGAAAAAATGGTTTACTCAATCGACGTTCATAGTTAAACATATAAAAGGAAAAGATAATATCCTTGCTGATTTCTATCAAGACCGAAAGAGTACAACCCAAAGGCCTATAAATACAAGGAGTATCCAGAAACGTAGTACCAACACATTAGACACCCCCATATATTACCAAACTTATTCATGATGAATGACCTAGGTTCATCCCGCCACCCCCCCCCCCCCCCAAAACCATTTACATAAGAATTCAGATGTAAGGATGTGCCTGAAGAGATTATCGAGGTAATTGAAGAAGATACTCTATTAGAACGATCCCGACTATGCTACAAGACACTTCTTACAATCATTATGAAAAAGCATGGTCCGTTCATGAAAGGAATCATGTTCCATCCTGATTACCCATTCATGAACATCTTCCATATCAGAGTCCTTTATTGAAAAAGCTTCATGTTCCATCCCGATCTCACACAATAGCCATGTCTTTCGAACTCAGAGAAGCTCCTCCCTTACTTGATTGACTGTCGGTGTCAAAAAATGTCAAAAGAATCCATAAATACGATTACCTTGCTACAATGGATCCTCAACCCACACCAACGGATTGAAGAAATTACATCCTCAAAGAAGAAATACTGCATTTTATACATCAGAAGACCAGGATGTTATATTCCTCCATCAACAGGCAGGGACGGGATGTCGTTGGTTTTACATGCCCTTATTGTTTCATACACTCTTGGTTAGACATAAAGCCTACTAGCCCTAACTACAAATACTGGGCTCCAAAAGAATGTGCGGATACAAAGATATGTCTTGCTCATGCAAACAATGTCCCGCCAGAATCAATTCCTGCGAACGTACTTAACGGAGAAAAGGTTTGGGAAAACGACAATCCATATTCTAAAATCTCGAAGGAAGTCTTAGGTCAATACACAGAGACCCATCTTGTTGATGACTCTGATCCTTACAAAGATGACCTGTCGCACCCAGACTCCCGTTGGAAGTAAAAGGTGTCTATGAAGAAGAAGAAGAAGTATCTTTGAAGCTATTTTTATTTGTGTGCTTAAGATTAAAGATTAATCACTCTTAACGTGGTTTTAAGCATGTAGGTTATGAATTAAAATATCTAGTATCTTGTGATGTAATCCATGATGTAATTTGCTAGTGTGATGTAAGAAATGATGTCATGTGCACCCTTCATTGGCCAATAAAAGGAGGGTCCCCCCCTAGTGTATTTTTCATCCTTGGACTGAAAAAGAGTCCACCAACTTGGACTGAAATCGAAACACAAGCTGTCAAACAAATAAAGTAACTTGTTGTCAAGATGCCTCCATTAAAGATTCCTGCACAAACAGATAAGTGAATCTTACAGACAGACGCTAGTGATGAGTACTGAGCAGCAGTCTTGCTTGTCGAAGACGATAAGGGTGTCAGAACAATATGTGGTTACAAAAGTGGCACGTTCAAAGAATCTGAAAAGCATTACCATTCAACGTATAAAGAAATCTAAGCAAAAAGGAATCGTAAAATTTCAATTCCACTTAATTGGCCATAATTTCCTCATTGAAATGGACATGTCAGCTTTTCCAAAAATGCTACAGTTCAAACAAAAGATTCTCCGAGAAGCACAACTGCTGAGATGGGCAAACTGGTTTACTCAATGGACGTTCATAGTTAAACATATAAAAGGAAAAGATAATATCCTTGATGATTTCTATCAAGACCGAAAGAGTACAACCCAAAGGCCTATAAATACAAGGAGTATCCAGAAACTCAGTACCAACACACTAGACACCCACATATCTTGCCAACCTTATTCTTGATGAATGACCCAGGTTCATCCTGCCCCCCAAAACCAGTTACAGAAGAATTCAGAGATAAGGATGTGCCCGAAGAGATTATCGAGGTAATTGCTCAACATACTCTAAAAGAACGATCCCAACTATGCTTCAAGACGCTTCTTACAATCATTATGAAAAAGCATGGTCCGTTCATGAAAGGAATCATGTTCCATCCCGATTACCCATTCATGAACATCTTCCACATCAGAGACCTTTATTACCTACCAAAAGAAGCTTTATGCTTTTTATGGTATCTGTTTGAATCTCACACAATAGCCATGTCTTTCGAACTCAGAGAAGCTCCTCCCTTACTTGATTGACCGTCAGTGTCAAAAAATTTCAAAATAATCCACAAATACGTTCCCCTTGCTATAATGGTTCCTCACCCCACACCAATGGATTGAAGAAATTACATCCTCAAAGAAGAAATACTACATTGTATACTTCAAAAGACCAGGATGTTATATTCCTCCATCAACAGGCAGAGACGAGCAGTCAATGGTTTTACATGCCATTTTAATATTTCATACATTCATGGTTAGACGTAAAGCCTACTAGCCCTAACTACAAATACTGGGCTCCAAAAGAATGTGCGGATACAATGATATGTCTTGCTCATGCAAACAATGTCCCGCCAAAATCAATCCCTGCGAACGTACTTAATGGAGAAAAGGTTTGGGAAAACGACAATCCGTATTCTAAAATCTCGATGGAAGTCTTAGGTCAATACACAGAGACCCATCTTGTTGATGACTCTGATCCTTACAAAGATGACCTGTCGCACCCAGACTCCCGTTGGAAGTAAAAGGTATCTATGAAGAAGAAGAAGAAGTATCTTTGAAGCTATTTTTATTTGTGTGCTTAATGTGTGCTTAAGATTAAAGATTAATCACTCTTAACGTGGTTTTAAGCATGTAGGTTATGAATTAAAATATCTAGTATCTTGTGATGTAATCCATGATGTAATTTGCTAGTGTGATGTAAGAAATGATGTCATGGGCACCCTTCATTGGCCTATAAAAGGAGGGTCCCCCCTAGTGTATTTTTCATCCTTGGACTGAAAATGAGTCCACCAACTTGGACTGTAATCGAAACACAAGCAGTCAAACAAATAAAGTAACTTGTTGTCAAGATGCCTCCTTTAAAGATTCCTGCACAAACAGACAAGCGAATCTTACAGACAGACGCTAGTGATGAGTATTGAGCAGCAGTCTTGCTTGTCGAAGACGATAAGGGTGTCAGAACATTATGTGGTTACAAAAGTGGCACGTTCATAGAATCTGAAAAGCATTACCATTCAACGTATACATGAATCATAGCAGTTAAGAAAGGAATCGAAAAATTTCAATTTCACTTAATTGGACATAATTTCCTTATTGAAATGGACATGTTAGCTTTTCCAAAAATGCTACAGTTCAAACAAAAGATTCTCCCTGAAGCACAACTGCTGAGATGGGCAAACTGGTTTACTCAATGGACGTTCATAGTTAAACATATAAAAGGAAAAGATAATATCCTTGCTGATTTCTATCAAGACCGAAAGAGTACAACCCAAAGGCCTATAAATACAAGGAGTATCCAGAAACTCACTATCAACACAGTAGACACCCACATATCTTACCAACCTTATTCTTGATGAATGACCCAAGTTCATCCTGCCCCCCACAACCACTTACAGAAGAATTCAGAAATAAGGATGTGCCCGAAGAGATTATCGAGGTAATTGCTCAACATACTAAAAGAATGATCCCAACTATGCTTCAAGACGCTTCTTACAATCATTATGAAAAAGCATGGTCCGTTCATGAAAGGAATCATGTTCCATCCCGATTACCCACTCATGAACATCTTCCATATTAGAGACCTTTATTGCCTACCAAAAGAAGCTTTATGCTCTTTCTGGTATCTGTTTGAATCTCACACAATAGCCATGTCTTTCAACTCAGAGAAGCTCCTTACTTGATTGACTGTCAGTGTTAAAAAATGTCAAAATAATCCACAAATACGTTCACCTTGCTATAATGGTTCCTCACCCCACACCAATGGATTAAAGAAATTACATCCTCAAAGAAGAAATACTGCATTGTATATTAATAAGACAAGGATGTTATATTACTCCATCAACAGGCAGAGACGGGCAGTCATTGGTTTTACATGCCCCTTATTGTTTCATACTCTCATTGTCAGACATAATGCCTACTAGCCCTAACTACAAATACTGGGCTCCAAAAGAATGTGCGGATACAAAGAAATGTCTTGCTCATGCAAACAATGTCCTGCCAGAATCAATCCATATTCTGAAATATGGAAGGAAGTCTTAAGCCAATACACAGAGACCCATCTTGTTGATGACTTTGATCCCTACGAAGATGACCCGTTGCACCCAGACTCCCGTTGGAAGTAAAAAGTATCTTTGAAGCTATTTTTATTTGTGTGCTTAATGTTTGCTTAAGATTAAAGCTTAATCGCTCTTAAAGTGGTTTTAAGCATGTAGGTTATGAATTAAAATATCTAGTATTGTGTGATGTAAGCCATGATGTAATTTGCTAGTGTGATGTAAGAAAGGATGTCATGGACACCCTTCATTGGCCTATAAAAGGAGGGTTCCCCCTAGTGTATTTTCCATCCTTGGACTGAAAAAGAGTCCTCTGACATGGACTGAAATCGAAACACAAGCTGTCAAACAAATAAAGGAGCTTGTTGACAAGATGCCTCCTTTAAAGATTCCTGCACAAACAGACTAACGAATCTTATTGACAGACGCTAGTGATGAGTACTGGGCAGCAGTCTTGCTTGTCGAAGATGATAAGGTGTCAGAACAATATGTAGTTACAAAAGTGGCACGTTCATAGAATCTGAAAAGCATTACCATTCAACGTATAAAGAAATCGTAGCAATTAAGAAGGGAATCGAAAAAATTCAATTCCACTTAATTGGCCATAATTTCCTTATTGAAATGGACATGTCAGCTTTTCCAAAAATGCTACAGTTCAAACAAAAGATTCTCCCTGAAGCACAACTGCTGAGATGGAAAAACTGGTTTACTCAATGGACGTTCATAGTTAAACATATAAAAGGAAAAGATAATATCCTTGCTGATTTCTATCACGACCGAAAGAGTACAACCCAAAGGCCTATAAATACAAGGAGATCCAGAAACGTAGTACCAACACACTAGACACCTCCATATATTACCAAACTTATTCATGATGAATGACCTAGGTTCATCCTGCCCCCCCCCCCCCCCCCCCCAAAAAAAAAAACCATTTACATAAGAATTCAGAGGTAAGGATGTGCCCGAAGAGATTATCGAGGTAATTTGCAGAACATACTCTAATAGAACGATCCAGACTATGCTACAAGACGCTTCTTACAATCATTATGAAAAAGCATGGTCCGTTCATGAAAGGAATCATGTTCCATCCAGATTACCCATTCATGAACATCTTCCATATCAGAGTCCTTTATTGCCTACCAAAAGAAGCTTTATGCTTTTTCTGGTATTCGTTTGAATCTCACACAATAGCCATGTCTTTCGAACTCAGAGAAGCTCCTCCCTTACTTGATTAACTGTCACTGTCAAAAAATGTCAAAAGAATCCATAAATACGATCACCTTGCTACAATGGATCCTCACCCCACACCAATGGATTGAAGAAATTACATCCTCAAAGAAGAAATACTGCATTTTATACTTCAGAAGATCAGGATGTTATATTCCTCCATCAACAGGCAGGGACGGGTAGTCATTGGTTTTACATGCCCCTTATTGTTTCATACACTCTTGGTCAGACATAAAGCCTACTAGCCCTAACTACAAATACTGGGCTCCAAAAGAATGTGCGGATACAAAGGTATGTCTTGCTCGTGCAAACAATGACCCGCCAGAATCAATTCCTGCGAACGTACTTAATGGAGAAAAGGTTTGGTAAAACGACATTCCTTATTCTAAAATCTCGAAGGAAGTCTTAGGTCAATACACAGAGACCCATCTTGTTGATGACTCTGATCCTTACAAAGATGACCTCTCGCACGCAGACTTCCGTTGGAAGTAAAAGGTATCTATGAAGAAGAAGAAGTATCTTTGAAGCTATTTTTATTTGTGTGCTTAATGTGTGCTTAAGATTAAAGATTAATCATTCTTAACGTGGTTTTAAGCATGTAGGTTATGAATTAAAATATCTAGTATTGTGTGATAAAATACATGATTTAATTTGCTAGTGTGATGTAAGCAATGATGTCATGGACACCCTTCCTTGGCCTATAAAAGGAGGGTTCCCCCCTAGTGTATTTTTCATCCTTTGACTGAAAAAGAGTCCTCCGACTAGGACTAAAATACAAATACAAGCTGTCAAACAAATAAAGGAACTTGCTGACAAGAAGCCTCCTTTAAAGATTCCTTCACAAACAGAGAAACGAATCTTACAGACAGACGCTAGTGATGAGTACTGAGCAGCAGTCTTGCTTGTCGAAGACGATAAGGGTGTCAGAACAATATGTGGTTACAAAATTGGCACGTTCATAGAATCTGAAAAGCATTACCATTCAACGTATAAAGAAATCTTAGCATAAAGGAATCGAAAAAATTTAATTCCACCTAATTGGCCATAATTTCCTCTTTGAAATGGACATGTCAGCTTTTACAAAATTGCTATAGTTCAAACAAAAGATTCTCCCGGAAGCACAACTGCTGAGATGGAAAAACTGGTTTACTGCATTGTATATTAATAAGACAAGGATGTTATATTCCTCCATCAACAGGCAGAGACGGGCAGTCATTGGTTTTACATGCCCCTTATTGTTTCATACTCTCATTGTCAGACATAAAGCCTACTAGCCCTAACTACAAATACTGGGCTCCAAAAGAATGTGCGGATACACAGAAATGTCTTGCTCATGCAAACAATGTCCTGCCAGAATGAATCCCTACGAACGTACTTAATGGAGAAAAGGTTTGCGAAAACGTCATTCCATATTCTGAAATATGGAAGGAAGTCTTAAGCCAATACACAGAGACCCATCTTGTTGATGACTTTGATCCCTACGAAGATGACCCGTCGCACCCAGACTCCCGTTGGAAGTAAAAAGTATCTTTGAAGCTATTTTTATTTGTGTGCTTAATGTTTGCTTAAGATTAAAGCTTAATCGCTCTTAAAGTGGTTTTAAGCATGTAGGTTATGAATTAAAATATCTAGTATTGTGTGATGTAAGCCATGATGTAATTTGCTAGTGTGATGTAAGAAAGGATGTCATGGACACCCTTCATTGGCCTATAAAAGGAGGGTTCCCCCTAGTGTATTTTCCATCCTTGGACTGAAAAAGTGTCCTCTGACATGGACGGAAATCGAAACACAAGCTGTCAAACAAATAAAGGAGCTTGTTGACAAGATGCCTCCTTTAAAGATTCCTGCACAAACAGACTAACGAATCTTACAGACAGACGCTAGTGATGAGTACTGGGCAGCAGTCTTGCTTGTCGAAGATGATAAGGTGTCAGAACAATATGTAGTTACAAAAGTGGCACGTTCATAGAATCTGAAAAGCATTACCATTCAACGTATAAAGAAATCGTAGCCATTAAGAAGGGAATCGAAAAAATTCAATTCCACTTAATTGGCCATAATTTCCTTATTGAAATGGACATGTCAGCTTTTCCAAAAATGCTACAGTTCAAACAAAAGATTCTCCCGGAAGCCCAACTGCTGAGATGGAAAAACTGGTTTACTCAATGGACGTTCATAGTTAAACATATAAAAGGAAAATATAATATCCTTGCTGATTTCTATCACGACTGAAAGAGTACAACCCAAAGGCCTATAAATACAAGGAGTATCCAGAAACGTAGTACCAACACACTAGACACCCCCATATATTACCAAACTTATTCATGATGAATGACCTAGGTTCATCCTGCCCCCCCCCCCCCTCCCCCCCAAAAAAAAAAAAACCATTTACATAAGAATTCAGAGGTAAGGATGTGCCCGAAGAGATTATCGAGGTAATTGCAGAACATACTCTAATAGAACGATCCAGACTATGCTACAAGACGCTTCTTACAATCATGATGAAAAAGCATGGTCCGTTCATGAAAGGAATCATGTTCCATCCCGATTACACATTCATGAACATCTTCCATATCAGAATCCTTTATTGCCTACCAAAAGAAGCTTTATGCTTTTTCTGGTATTCGTTTGAATCTCACACAATAGCCATGTCTTTCGAATTCAGAGAAGCTCCTCCCTTACTTGATTAACTGTCAGTGTCAAAAAATGTCAAAAGAATCCATAAATACGATCACCTTGCTACAATGGATCCTCACCCCACACCAATGGATTGAAGAAATTACATCTTCAAAGAAGAAATACTGCATTTTATACTTCAGAAGATCAGGATGTTATATTCCTCCATCAACAGGCAGGGACGGGTAGTCATTGGTTTTACATGCCCCTTATTGTTTCATACACTCTTGGTCAGACATAAAGCCTACTAGCCCTAACTACAAATACTGGGCTCCAAAAGAATGTGCGGATACAAAGGTATGTCTTGCTCGTGCAAACAATGACCCGCCAGAATCAATTCCTGCGAACGTACTTAATGGAGAAAAGGTTTGGGAAAACGACATTCCTTATTCTAAAATCTCGAAGGAAGTCTTAGGTCAATACACAGAGACCCATCTTGTTGTTGACTCTGATCCTTACAAAGATGACCTCTCGCACGCAGACTTCCGTTGGAAGTAAAAGGTATCTATGAAGAAGAAGAAGTATCTTTGAAGCTATTTTTATTTGTGTGCTTAATGTGTGCTTAAGATTAAAGATTAATCACTCTTAACGTGGTTTTAAGCATGTAGGTTATGAATTAAAATATCTAGTATTGTGTGATTAAATACATGATTTAATTTGCTAGTGTGATGTAAGCAATGATGTCATGGACACCCTTCCTTGGCCTATAAAAGGAGGGTTCCCCCTAGTGTATTTTTCATCCTTGGACTGAAAAAGAGTCCTCCGACTAGGACTAAAATACAAACACAAGCTGTCAAACAAATAAAGGAACTTGCTGACAAGATGCCTCCTTTAAAGATTCCTACACTGACGCTAGTGATGAGTACTGAGCAGCAGTCTTGCTTGTCGAAGACGATAAGGGTGTCAGAACAATATGTGGTTACAAAAGTGGCACGTTCAAAGAAACTTAAAAGCATTACCTTTCAACGTATAAAGAAATCTTCGCATAAAGGAATCGTAGAATTTCAATTCCACTTAATTGGCCATAATTTCCTCATTGAAATGGACATGTCAGCTTTTCCAAAAATGCAACAGTTCAAACAAAAGATTCTCCGAGAAGCACAACTGCTGAGATGGGCAAACTGCTTTACTCAATGGACGTTCATAGCTAAACATATAAAAGGAAAAGATAATATCCTTGCTAATTTCTTATCAAGACCGAAAGAGTACAACCCAAAGGCCTATAAATACAAGGAGTATCTAGAAACTCAGTACCAACACACTAGACAGCCCCATATCTTACCAACCTTATACATGATGAATGACCCAGGTTCATCCTGCCCCCCCCAAAACCACTTACAGAAGAATTTAGAGATAAGAATGTGCCCGAAGAGATTATCGAGGTAATTGTAGAACATGCTCTAAAAGAACGATCCCAGACTATGCTACAAGACGATTCTTACAATCATTAAGAAAAAGCATGGTCCGTTCATGAAAGGAATCATGTTCCATCCCGATTACCCATTCATGAACATCTTCCATATCAGAGACCTTTATTGCCTACCAAAAGAAGCTTTATGATTTTTCTAGTATCCGTTTGAATCTCACACAATAGCCAAGTCTTTAGAAATCAGAGAAGCTCCTCCTTTACTTGATTGACTGTTAGTGTCAAAAAATGTCAAAAGAATCCACAAATACGTTCACCTTGCTACAATGGATCCTCACCCCACACCAATGGATTGAAGAAATTACATCCTCAAAGAAGAAATACTGCATTTTATACTTCAGAAGACCAGGATGTTATATTCCTCCATCAACAGGCAGGGACGGGTAGTCGTTGGTTTTTCATGCCTCTTATTGTTTCATACACTCATGGTCAGACATAAAGCCTACTAGCCCTAACTACAAATACTGGGCTCCAAAAGAATGTGCGGATACAAAGATATGTCTTGCTCATGCAAACAATGTCCCACCAGAATCAATCCCTGCGAACTTACTTAAAGGAGAAAACGTTGGGGAAAATGACAATCCGTATTCTAAAATCTGGAAGGAAGTCATAGGTCAATACACAGAGACCCATCTTGTTGATGACTTTGATCCTTACAAAGATGAAATGTCGCACCCAGACTCCCGTTGGAAGTAAATGGTATCTATGAAGAAGAAGTATCTTTGAAGCTATTTTATTTGTGTGCTTAATGTGTGCTTAAGATTAAAGATTAATCACTCTTAACGTGGTTTTAAGCATGTAGGTTATGAATTAAAATATCCAGTATTGTGTGATGTAATCCATGATGTAATTTGCTAGTGTGATGTAAGCAATGATGTCATGGACACCCTTCCTTGTCCTATAAAAGGAGGGTTCCCCCCCTTGTGTATTTTTAATCCTTGGACTTAAAAAGAGTCCTCCGACTTGGACTAAAATACAAACACAAGCTGCCAAACAAATAAAGGAACTTGCTGTAAAGATGCCTCCTTTAAAGATTCCTTCACTAACAGAGAAACGAATCTTACAGACAGACGCTAGTGATGAGTACTGAGCAGCAGTCTTGCTTGTCGAAGACGATAAGGGTGTCAGAACAATATGTGGTTACAAAAGTGGCACGTTCAAAGAATCTTAAAAGCATTACCATTCAACGTATAAAGAAATCTTAGCATAAAGGAATCGTAAAATTTCAATTCCACTTAATTGGCCATAATTTCCAGATTGAAATGGACATGTCAGCTTTTCCAAAAATGCTACAGTTCAAACAAAAGATTCTCCGAGAAGCACAACTGCTGAGATGGGCAAACTGGTTTACTCAATGGACGTTCATAGCTAAACATATAAATGGAAAAGATAATATCCTTGCTGATTTCTTATCAAGACCGAAAGAGTAGAACCCAAAGGCCTATAAATACAAGGAGTATCTAGAAACTCAATACCAACACACTAGACAGCCCCATATCTTACCAACCTTATACATGATGAATGACCCAGGTTCATCCTGCCCCCCAAAACCACTTACAGAAAAATTTAGAGATAAGGATGTGCCCGAAGAGATTATCGAGTTAATTGTAGAACATACTCTAAAAGAACGATCCCGACAATGCTACAAGACGATTCTTACAATCATTATGAAAAAGCATGGTCCGTTCATGAAAGGAATCATGTTCCATCCCGATTACCCATTCATGAACATCTTCCATATCAGAGACCTTTATTGCCTACCAAAAGAATCTTTATGCTTTTTCAGGTATCCGTTTGAATCTCACACAATAACCATGTCTTTCGAACTCAGAGAAGCTCCTCCCTTACTTGATTAACTGTCAGTGTCAAAAAATATCAAAAGAATCAAATACGTTCACCTTGCTACAATGGATCCTCACCCCACACCAATGGATTAAAGAAATTACATCCTTAAAGAAGAAATATTGCATTTTATACTTCAGTAGACCAAGATGTTATATTCCTCCATCAACATGCAGGGACGGCTAGTCATTGGTTTTACATGCCCCTTATTGTTTCATACACTCATGGTCAGACATAAAGCCTACTAGCCCTAACTACAAATACTAGGCTCCAAAAGAATGTGAGGATACAAAGATATGTCTTGCTCCTGCAAACAATATCCCGCCAGAATCAATCCCTGCGAACGTACTTAATGGAGAAAAGTTTTGGGAAAATGACAATCCGTATTCTAAAATCTGGAAGGAAGTCTTAGGTCAATACAGTGAGACCCATCTTGTTGATGACTTTGATCCTTACAAAGATGACCTGTCGCACCCAGACTCCCGTTGGAAGTAAAAGGTATCTATAAAGAAGAAGAAGTATCTTTGAAGCTATTTTTATTTGTGTGCTTAATTTGTGCTTAAGATTAAAGATTAATCACTCTTAACGTGGTTTTAAGCATGTAGGTTATGAATTAAAATATCTAGTATTGTGTGATGTAATCCATGAAGTAATTTGCTAGTGTGAT